>NC_065523.1:4081629-4083078 GCF_006386435.1 Epinephelus moara | reverse complement strand
ATAAAATCAATGTATACTAATGGAAAATGCTCAATTAAGATTGGAACCAAAAAAACAGAATCTTTCTTCCAGAGACGTGGAGTAAGGCAGGGCTGTAACCTCAGCCCCACCCTATTTAACATATATATCAATGAATTGGCAAAACAAATAGAAAAGTCTCCTGGACCTGGACTGAAATTACAAGAGACTGTAATAAAGTGTCTCCTCTATGCTGATGACCTGGTCCTGTTGTCTCCAACAAAAGAGGGGCTACAGCAACACTTATCAGAACTGGAAAAATACTGCCAAACCTGGGCCCTGACAGTTAACCAACCCAAAACTAAAGTGCTTATTTTTCAAAAAAAGATGCAGATTACAGAGAAACAATAACTGTTTCAAAATTGGAAAAAAATTCATTGAACAAACAAACCATTATACATATTTAGGGCTAAACATTTCAAACACNGCAACACTTATCAGAACTGGAAAAATACTGCCAAACCTGGGCCCTGACAGTTAACCAACCCAAAACTAAAGTGCTTATTTTTCAAAAAAAGATGCAGATTACAGAGAAACAATAACTGTTTCAAAATTGGAAAAAAATTCATTGAACAAACAAACCATTATACATATTTAGGGCTAAACATTTCAAACACAGGGAATTTTAACATGGCTGTGAATGATCTAAAAGACAAAGCAAAAAGGGCTTACTATGCCATCAAGAGATCAATAAACACTGAACTACCAATAAAAACATGACTCAAAATATTCAAATCAATCATCGAACCCATTGCATTGTATGGCAGCGAGGTGTGGGGTGCACAAACTCAGCAAGACTGGACAAATTGGGACAAACATCCAATTGAAATACTGCATGCAGAGTTCTGCAGAAGTCTCCTCCAGGTGCAGAGAAGAAACTCCAAACTCTGCATGCAGAGCTGAACTAGGCCAATATCCTCTACTGTTAAATATTAAAAAACGAGCCCTAAATTTCTGGAACCACATTAAAACAAGTGACCCACTCTCACTTTCCTATAAAGCCTTATGCTGCCAGGAGCTGAACCCACAAAGGAGTCCCCTCTACCTGCTTGTCCAGAGTCTGACCGAACCTTCAACCACTCAGGTCACTACATCACAACCACCTTAGCATCAGGACACATGCCCCCCGAAAATTAGACCCAACCAAATTATGACAAAAGAAAAAGAAAAATACAGAGAATATTGGACAGAACTAATAAAATCCCAGAGCAAAATGGAAATGTATAAAGCCCTCAACAGACAGTACTCTGTGGCAACCTACCTGAGCACAGTGCCTGATAGGAATATGAGGAAAACGATGACTAAGTACAGACTGAGTGAGCACAACCTGGCAGTAGAAGTCGGCCGACGCAAACAGAGCTGGCTGCCCAGAGAGGAGAGGTTGTGTTCTCACTGTGACCAGGGAACAGTAGAGACTGAGCTGCACTTCTT
>NC_065523.1:4076022-4080765 GCF_006386435.1 Epinephelus moara | reverse complement strand
GTAGGATTTTAAATTCAATTCTGGATTTTACAGGGAGCCAGTGCAGAGAAGCTAAAACAGGAGAAATATAATCTTGTTTCTTAGAAACAGAAAGTCTGGTGACTTTCCCCTCTGCATATCAGAAACTGCATTTTTAAGTTCATCTAAGGTGATGGGGGCCGCTAGGTGTACAGCATCTGCCTCTGTTAAATGTGGTAAATCAATATGAATAAGAAAAGCCTCAAATTTAGTATTATCAAGGGTGATTTCTGACCTGTATAAGATCTGATAAAATGATCTGAAAGTACTGTTAATCTTTTTAGGAGTAGTTATCTCCCCCTGTTGGGTTCTGATAGAAGGGATATCTGCTAAATGCTCGTTAGAGCAAATTTTCATAGCCAATAAGTGACTAGGTTTAGAACTGTGAAAATAACAATGTTGTCTTGTCCTGTGCATGAGAAATTCGGATCGCTGTCTAAGAAAGGCATTAATTTCTTTCTTGACTACTTTCAACCTCAGAGCTGTCTGTTCAAAATAATTAGTTTGAAGTGAGGAGTCCAAGGTAGCATAGAGGTTCTCTAATTCTTCCAATTTAGAGAGACGTTCTTTCCGTAAATTGGATGCAAATAGTGTAGTGTAGCTCCTAATAAATCCCTTCACTGCGTCCCATAATATTCTAGGATCTTTGACCGAGTTTTTATTAAACTCTATGAATTCTGAGAGTTTATCCTTAAATTGTCTGCAGAAATTGTCATTTTTTAACAGGGTTGTATTAAACCGCCATCTGGGGGCACGAGGGGAGAGGTTATTCAGTGAGGCTGTAAAAAAAATACCTTTATGATCAGACAGAGCTATGGGTAGCAGAGACAGACCAAAACTGTCAAATAGATGTGGGGAGGTAATAGGGCTGTCAACGAATATTCTAAATTCGAATTTAAATTTGAATTTGAAAAAAAATTGGACCTTCGAATGTGTAAATTGATATTCGATTGTGGAGCACTGAAAGCACTGCATAAGGCCACACCGCCTGCAGAGGTGCTGCGAAGCGCAGCGCACCGAAATTCTCGCACAAGCCGGAGCACTTCCGTTTACATCAGATGCGCATTTCTCCATGATGGTCAACAAGCGTTTCTGCTCCCAGCTGTTGTCTCCGTCACCCGGCTTGACACATTTGCTCGCGGCTCGTGCAGAAAATAGACTAGAGCCGGCCACGGAGCTGTGCGGCGCGGCGCAGCCGGTGTGGAGGATGACACAATCGGTTAACATGGGCGCCGAAAGGAAACTGGCTTCGCTTCGAGGCGCTTCGAGGCTCTTCGCAGCACTTCCGTGAGCGGTGTGGCCTGACGGGTCAGAGAGGGGGGGGCGAGCGAGAGGTCCGCGGTCGTTTCTAAAGTAATGTTATAGATAATTGTTTTATGTGTTTTAATGTGTAGGTATGTTTTCAAAGACGTTTATGTTGAAATAAAAATACCTACAAATAGTTATGTTTCCTTGTATTAATACATATACAAGTATGTTTCCTTGTATTAGTTTGCCCTCTTGTGGACATAATGCGAAAAAAAAAAAAATTGGAATGGTTCGAACCTATGAGTTATTTTTAGAAGGAATATTCGAATGTCATTTTTGAGCAATTTTGACAGCCCTAGGAGGTAATCAAACCTAGAAAAAGTTTTATGTCTGGCAGAAAAAAAAGAAAAATCTTTCAGGTAAGGGTTGGTCATACGCCACAGGTCAACCACCCCTGTGTCATGGGCCCATGCCCGTAGAGCGGCCGAGGCCTGTCTTTGGTCCGTTGTTTCTGTGGCTCCTGATCTGTCTATAGCTGGATCCCATACTGCATTGAAATCTGCCCCAACTGTGAATACATAGTCAGTAAGCTCCAGCATTACAGTGGTAAGTGTACTATAAAAATCGGCACTATATGAGTTAGGGGCATATGCAGAGACCAGTGCAATCTTCCTGTTACAATATTAAATTTTGGCAAGAGTTATTCAGCCTACTGAGTCAGCCCATACATAAAGGAGTTTAATATTTAAGTTGCGCTTGGCTACAATGGCAACACTGGGGGTTTTAGAGCTCATAGAGGAGGATGCTATGACATGATAGAATTTGTTAGATAATCTTCTAATGTCAGCCTGCAGTAAATGTGTTTCACTCAGTAAAGCTAAATCAACATTCCTCCACATAGGACGCTGGTGCGTTTATGTGGGATATTAAGGCCACCTGCATTCCAAACCAATATATTTAAACTAGCCATAGGTTAGAGCAAAACAGTTAATATTGTGTAGGTGCATAAAAAACATATCTGAAAAACATCCAAAATTGCCGAGAGGTCCTGGGTCCTGGGCCCCTCCCACCCGTCCCACAGACAAAAACAGTCCGCAACCGAAAAAAAAGATGAGGGGTTGTCCAGAGTCTGAGCCCGACTACATCACATACCTTTAACCATACAAACTACAAAGATAAAGATAGTAATTTGTAATTAACTAGCGAAGAAGTCGTAATATTTATCCTATACTGTATCACTAAATTAAATACCACATTGACCAGATCATATTATACCTCATAGGCTAAAAGATGTGTCAATCTTATTGCAAAAACCAGGCCAATTTAATAGATCAGATCAAGAGTTCTTATACATTTGAAAATACAGATGTGAGAGCAGCCAAAAAAACATATACAATGAAACTGAGATGATTATGAAAAAATAAAAATAAAAAATAACTAGTGAAGGGCACGTGAGTCTGTATTTGTGTGCCATATGGCATTATTGGAGTAACAAATAAATGCACCCATCAAAAAAGAGAAAAAAAAATGAAAAGAGAGCTGCATAGATATAATTGAGATTAAAAAAACTGACCATCCTAAACTAACATCATGGGCACATCAGATATAAGGTCAGGGTACCTTCAGGCAGTTCGTTTTTTCGTTTTAAACCAAAAACAAAAAAACGGAAAAACCATGGTTTTCCCATTTTTTCCTTTATGGTTTAAAACGAAAAAAATGAAAAAAACGGAGCCGTTTTTCCATTTTTGTTGTCAGAATCAAAAAACGAAAAACGACAAAACCAAATTCAAATAACAGCCTGATCTTGGTTTTTTGCAGATTCATTTTTTTCATTGATTGTTTTGGACAAGAAGTAGAACGGCGGTGACATCAGAGGGGAAAGTAACTTCAAAATAAAAGACAGGAAGATAAGAATGCCTATAAAACTTATAAATATCCTATTAAACTTTCCCATGTATCTTTTATTTCCACTTACACCTAATGTTTTGCGCATTTTGAAAAGCTGCCTGCCATTGGTGTGAGGAACTTTTTATTCATAAAAATAGAAATAGAATGTTATGATAGCAAATTTTATGGCTACAGTAAAACTTGTTGTTCAACCATAACGTTGCTGTTCAGAGACTAATAAGGGAAATCGCCTTTTTACCAGCAGATGGCAGTAGGCCTATGGTTCTCAGAGATATTACATATATCTCTACGGGAAACCTGATCCATCAGGGTCAGGTGTGTGGATAATTACTTTAAGACAAACCACCTGTGGAGTGGACGTGGCTATCAATCAGATCGGTTATTTAAACCCCTGTCAACCACGCCCACGTTGATTTTTCTTTTCCACTGGAGCAGCGTGTGTGTCGCTCTGCTTTGAGACAAATCAATTCTGTATCTTTCTGTCTTCTTAACTAACAACATTAGCAGTCTGTGCCACTTACCTGATGGTATGAGAGAGTGAGATTTTCGGCTCTCGCGGTGGCTGTTAACGTTGATCCTTTATAAACGTTTGTTGGCGTCTTCCTCGGTGTTGGCATATTGCTTCCGTGCAGGGGTTCATGTGCCGTTTACACCAGGTCCTGTCTCTCGGTCCCGTTTGGGCGATGAGAGCAGGTTCCGAGTGGTTGGTGCCAAGCTAAGTTTCCTGTACTTAGCGCTAACGTCCAGTGTTGTGCGTGTTATCTCCGTGCAGAGGTTGTCACATATCAGCACAGGTCCTGTTTCTAGGTTCCGTGCGGACGGTGAGAGCAGGGCTGCGGACTTTCTGAGCTGTTAACTTCACAGTCTGTCCTGTCGTTCTGTCGCTCTTGACACCATGTTGCGGTTGCAACGCTACACCAACCACACACGTCTCATTACACACATATCGCCCCGCAACAGTCTCGTGGTGTGTATAGCCAGATTGTTTTTCTGGGTTGGGATCTCGCGAGGGCGGTACCTATCGCGAGATTTGGTCATGAGTCATAATTGTGTGGCGTGTGGGGTCCAGTTGCCCATTGAGGATGGACATGATGTGTGTGTATGTTGTCTAGGCGAGGGACATGCCTCTGAGGCTGTCTGTAATCCCTCCTCCTGTATGGATTGCTCTATTTTGCCAGCACGAACCTTAGAGGCTCGGCTTTGTGTGTTTGGTGTAAAGCGCAGGATGACTGTTCCACCTGATAAGCCCCAACAGACTAAGCGCCGTATGGCAGGAGAATTTGGGGGTAGCTCCTCTGCGGATCTCCGCCCCAGTCCCCCACCCAGGTGTTTTTTGCCTGATAATACCAGGGCTCAGGAGGAGGAGGAGGACGACATTGATGTGGAAGGGGTTTCAGATGATGGCGAGGAGGTCCTGCATGACCACGCCAAAGAAAGCGATAGACAGCAATTCAGGGGTCTAATCGAGAGGGCCTCCCGCGTTTTGGGGCTGGAACTGAGGACGGGTCAGGCCCCTCCCCCTTCACGCTTTAATGATGAGGATGAGGAGGGGTCACTTGACACAGAGCC
>NC_065523.1:4069708-4074274 GCF_006386435.1 Epinephelus moara | reverse complement strand
CTAGAGCTACCTGATAATAGAGAGTTACAGTAATCCAGCCTAGAGGTAACAAAAGCGTGGACCAATTTTTCTGCATCTTTTCGGGTCAGGATAGGCCTAATTTTCGCAATATTACGCAGATGAAAAAATGCAGTCCGTGAGGTTTGTTTTAAATGAGAATTAAAAGACAAATCTTGATCAAATATTACTCCGAGGTTTCTTACGGTACTCTAATGATCTGAGGGTCACCTTGAATGCGTGTCGTGGGCGCGGAGGGGCGCCCACAGGCAAGGGCAAGCAGAGTCGAGGCAGGGGCACCCCGCAGCCCTCGTCTTCTTCCTGACGCTGGGTCACATCCAGCCTGCCTCCAGCCAGCCCAACCACGGGTTGTGGCTTGGAGGGCACTGCAGGCAAGCCCCTGGGTGTTTTGCTACCATGACCCAGGGGTTTCGTATTCAGTTTGTTCGTCGTCCGCCAACCTCGAAGACCCCTACGGTTTTCACAGTGGTAGACTCAGAACACAAGGCAGTGCTCCAGGCCGAGATTTCTACCCTGCTGGAGAAGGGAGCGATCAGGGAGGTGCCTCAGGGCAACAAGCAGGTTGGTTTTTACTCCCGCTATTTTCTTGTCCCCAAGAAAGATGGGAGTCTACACCCCATTTTAGATCTCAGGGGTCTCAACAGACATCTCAGGCGTCTGCCATGCAAGATGCTGACCGTCCCGAGGGTGTGGCAGTCCATCAACAGAGGGGACTGGTTAGTCACCATCGATCTGATGGATGCCTACTTTCAGATTCCGATCTGGGAGAGGCATTGGCGGTTCCTCAGGTTCGTTTTCGACGGCAAGCAGTATGAATTCCAGGTTCTGCCGTTCGGAATTTCCCAGGCTCCTCGCACCTTTACCAGGTGCATGGAGGCAGTTTTGTCGCCTCTGCAACAGAAGGGAATACAGATTCTGAATTATCTCGACGACTGGCTCCTTTGTGCACACTCGCAGGCTCAGTGTCGGGCTCATTTGGCTTTCCTCCTGGATCACATAGAGCACCTCGGTCTGCGGCTCAATTTGAAGAAGAGCAGACTGGAGCCTTCACAGCAGACGCAGTTCCTGGGCCTAGTGATAGATTCTCGGGCTGCGCTCCTGTCACTGACGCAGGACAGGCAGTTGTCCCTCAGGGCTTGCCTCTCCCATTTCAGGCTGGGGGCAGGAGTCACATGGAGACTGTGTCTCCGTCTTTTGGGTATGATGGCGTCATCAGTACAGGCCGTTCCACTGGCCCTCCTGCACATGCGGCCGGTACAAAGGTGCCTACTGGGGCTAGGGTTGGGCCCCAGGAGTCGCCTGGATACCAGGGTACTTGTCACCAGACGATTGCGGATGGCCCTCTGTTGGTTGGAAGACGGCGGGAATCTCGCCAAAGGGAGTGTGCTAGGGCCGGTAACGCATCGTTTTTTTCTCCTGACAGATGCTTCATTGACAGGCTGGGGCGCAGTGTTCAGAGGAAACGGCGCCAGCGGTCGTTGGAGTGGTCCTCAAGCCATCCAGCACATCAACATGTTGGAACTGACAGCGGTCCATCTTGGTCTTCGCCATTTTCTGCCACACCTTCGGGGCCAGCACGTGCTGGTTATGACAGACAGTGTGACGGCAGCCGCATATGTCAACAGGCAAGGAGGGTTGGTTTCTCCACGCCTCTGCGAGCTGGCTCGTCGCTTATGGCTTTGGGCGTACCCGAGGTTTCTCTCACTGAGGGCAGTC
The DNA here is from genome assembly GCF_006386435.1 of Epinephelus moara. Lineage (NCBI taxonomy): Eukaryota > Metazoa > Chordata > Actinopteri > Perciformes > Serranidae > Epinephelus > Epinephelus moara. The sequence continues at coordinate 4,072,540 of NC_065523.1, read as the reverse complement.
CATGTGCCGGGGGTGCAGAATTGTGCAGCAGATCAGTTGTCCAGGGGGGAACCGGACCCAGGCGGATGGAGACTCCACCCTCAGGTGGTAGCAGGGATTTGGCTCCGTTACAGACGGGCCGAGGTAGACCTGTTTGCGTCATGGGGGAACACCCACTGCCCACTTTTCTTCTCCCTGGGGAGGGACGATCCTCCCCTCGGAGGGGACGCCCTTGCTCACCCTTGGCCACAGGTCCTGATGTACGCCTTTCCCCCATTTGTCCTCCTTCCGCCTCTCCTGAGGAGGGTGCACATGGATGAAGTGAGGCAGATCCTGGTGGCTCCACATTGGGAGCTCCATGCTCTCTCCGTACATGAAGATCTGTGCAGGTTCTTGCCGGAGGGGGCAGGGGTGGTCCTGCGACCCAACCCTGCATTTCTTCCCAAGGTCCTCTCTGCATCGCAGCCAGGTCAGGAGGTCGTGCTCCGGTCTCTTTACTCTGCGCCAACGCAAGAGGGGGAGCGCGGGCACTCACTTGTGTGCCCTGTCAGGGCCCTTAGGGTGTATTTGCACCGGACGCGGGTCCATAGGCGGACTGACCAGTTGTTTGTGTGCTTTAGGCAGGACCTTCTGGGTCAGGCACTGTCTAAGGCCCGTCTTTCCCACTGGATTGTGGAGGCTATCCAGCAGGCCTATGTGGGGACTGGGGCGCCCTTCCCATCAGGAGTGCGGGCGCACTCGACTCGGGGCATGGCTATGTCTTGGGCGTCATGCGTCTGTCGATGAGATCTGTGCGGCGGCTACCTGGTCGGCCCCGTCCACATTTGCTCGCTTCTACCAGTTCAGTGTGGCTGCAGGCACTTCGTTCGGTGAGCGGGTGCTTGGGGTAGCCCAGCGGTAGTGACTTTTTCATTTTTCCTGTCAGTCAGCCTCGTGGGGGCTGGTCTGAGTGGCCTCTCCACCCCTCCGATTGAGCCTTTGCGTCTTGCGGGGCCATCTGGCCCTTGGTTGTGTCTTGCACCAGGGCTGGGGCGCCAGCGTCCTGCGTCTTGCGGAGCTGCCTAGCTTGGGGGATGTGTATATAGTGTACATTTGTATATAGTTGGTTTGACGCACGGGGGTTTTTCTTTTTTGTAGAGCACTTTGGTGGCGGTGACGTCTCATTCGAAAGCCACGCCATACGTGTGGGGTGGTGCTGCTCTGTCCCTTCGCGGTGTGTCTTAAAGTTCTCCCGTAGAGATATATGTAATATCTCTGAGGTGGAGGCTTACAATAGAGAACGTAAGGTTACGTGTGTAACCATGGTTCTCTGAGTAGGAGGCTTCCCCTCCAGCGCGAGGCCGCTCAGGGATTCGTTCCAAAGATCTATATCAACGTGGGCGTGGTTGACAGGGGTTTAAATAACCGATCTGATTGATAGCCACGTCCACTCCACAGGTGGTTTGTCTTAAAGTAATTATCCACACACCTGACCCTGATGGATCAGGTTTCCCGTACAGATATATGTAATATCTCTGAGGTGGAGGGGAAGCCTCCTACTCAGAGAACCATGGTTACACACGTAACCTTACGATTTATTTGCTGCCATTGAATGCCTGGTTTTCTCTTAGTTTCTGTTGGATTATACAGACCTGCAGTTCTTCAGGTTATTGATATGGACAATACAAATTATATGCAGCATATATTTACTTGTATTCTTTTATATTGTTGTATCATATAGGCCTATGCATTGTTGGCAGAGATGGGCAGCATTTTAATTACATGTATTTAAAATGTTTTATCACCTACTATGACAATAGAAATGTCATACAAAAATACATCCTGTGCCTTTTTTCAAAATCTGATTAATCGAATAAAATAATCAATGATTAATTGATTTTTTTTTTAAATAATAAGTTAGTGGCAGCCCGAACTGTATGCAACACATCTGATTCATATTATTTTAACCTGTTAGTGTTTCTTGCAATGTCCCTCACAAATACAATACAATACAAACACCTTAGCTACTACTGAACATTTGAATGTCATGAGGAACATTTAATGTTCATATGAAGGCAAGTGAAGGAGCTGCTATGTTACGTTCTAATAACCTTTCCTATTTTAATTTAAACTTTTTTATGTCAACCTCCCAATGAGGTGCAGTTTCCTCATCGCTGCCCTGTGCATTGAGGCCCTCCAAAATGGACCGCTATGGACGGAGTGTAGGGTGGTCCTCCTTACTGCTGGGCCTGACCTGCACAGGGATAACATAGTCTTGCAACAATGAGCCTCAACAAATATCCACTTCATGAAAATTGGGATTAAAAAGTACAACTATGTTATCATTTATGACCTGGATGTGATTGCAAGTCGTTTATACTTTGAATATAACTAATCTAATGATCCAAACTGAATAATATTGAAGTGGCACAGTAATGGCAGATTCAAAATGTAGTGTGTACCAGTTAAAGTTACTAGTATTAAGACCAGGCTTGTGTTGACCACAACATGCGTGAAGTGGGAAACCACAAGCAGTTTGATAACAAATCTTTAACAAATCTTTACTTTTCAGTGAACACAAAAAAACCCTCCTGTTTTGTCCTGGCTGGAATTAAAAATGAAATGGTCAGGAGACTTACCTTTACTGTCTTACCTTTAGTTAACACTCATATATTAGATATGATCAATATATCCTTATTAACAGGCTATGTACCACAGTCTTAAGGTAGCTGTAATTAAACCTCTACTAAAAAAGCCCACCCTGGATCCAGAGGTGTTAGCCAACTATAGACCAATATCTAATCTTCCCTTTCTGTCAAAGATCCTTGAGAAAGTAGTCGCAGACCAGCTGTGTGATTTTCTCCATGATAATAA
>NC_065523.1:4068252-4068390 GCF_006386435.1 Epinephelus moara | reverse complement strand
TGAGGTTTCTACCGTTTTTTTCCCCCATTAAAGGGTTTTTTTTGGGGAGTTTTTCCTTATCCGCTGTGAGGGTCCAAAGGACAGAGGGATGTTGTATGCTGTAAAGCCCTGTGAGGCAAATTGTGATTTGTGATATTG
>NC_065523.1:4065190-4068240 GCF_006386435.1 Epinephelus moara | reverse complement strand
TGCTCTTCCTGTGGTTTCTACCGTTTTTTTCCCCCATTAAAGGGTTTTTTTTGGGGAGTTTTTCCTTATCCGCTGTGAGGGTCCAAAGGACAGAGGGATGTTGTATGCTGTAAAGCCCTGTGAGGCAAATTGTGATTTGTGATAATGGGCTTTATAAATAAAATTGATTGATTGATTGATTGATTGATTGAGACTCTCACTGTGCTCAGCGTTGCTGGGGACGTGTCCACCAGGAGGTTTGGACCGGTTATTCTCAGGAGCAGCACATACTGTGCGGAGGCCCCATCTTCATCCTGCCTGAGCCATGATGACTAGGGATGTGAATCTTTGGGTACCTCACGATTCCATTCGATTTCGATTCTTGGGGTCACGATTTGATTCAAAATCGATTCATCATTCAAAATGATTCCCAGTTCAAAAATTGATTCTTGATTCAGTACATAGGGGTGTTTATTTTTTTCCCCAGTCTGCTGTGCACGAAGAGAGACAGTGTGGAAAATTACGGCATGAAAGTAGAGTAAAGTATGTACAAAATTATGTCATTTTTATATTTGAAAAAGTCAAATCAACTGATTGCAATAATCAAACATACAAAGGCAAACTTAAGACAAAAGGTAACATTTATTCATGCTTAACTACCCCTAATGATGACGCAACGCAAACAGCAGGAAGAAGACGAGAACAAAAGGAGCACGAAATTATATTTAGATTAAAGCAAAAAAGAACAAGAACAAGAACTATAAAATAAACTACGCTCTAATAACCGAACGGAGCATTCCAATTATGTCATCCATCCCCGTCATGACAAAGTTGTTTTCTCCAAAGGATGTGTCCCTGCACTTGGGACAGGTGGGTGAATTAATCACCCATTCTGCCACGCAGGCTCTGCACCCCACCATGCTCCAGCAGCAGGGAGCCACCACTGGAGTTGCCATCATATCTGCAAGATTCATGAAAATTATAGATCAGTTATTATTAACAATTTTAAGTCTTAATCTTCATGGCAGTTTCAAGCTGTTTTCATTATTATATTTTTAAGCGTTATGCAGTAGCCTAATCTAGGAAGGCTGATGGGGGGTGCGGGGGAGGGCGTTGGGGTCGGATGGGAGCCCAGCCAGCAATGACATGTGGGGCCCAGATGGGTTAACCACGGGCTACATGGGTACTGTGTGTGCATGGGCTTTGGCTGGGTCAAATCAGTGGGTCCCATGTGGGTTTTGTAGTATGAGTCCCACATAGGAAGCCCATATGAGCTGACTGCATGGGCCCCATAGGGGACATGCATGGGCTATGTGGGCATGGGTTAGAACTGGGAAAACATATATGTTACCTTTTGTCTTAAGTTTGCCTTTGTATGTTTGATTATTGCAATCAGTTGATTTGACTTTTTCAAATACAAAAATGACATAATTTTGTACATACTTTACTCTGCTTTCATGCCGTAATTTTCCACACTGTCTCTCTTCGTGCACAGCAGACTGGAGTAGAAATTAAACACCCCTATGTACTGAATCAAGAATCAATTTTTGAACCGGGAATCGTTTTGAATCAAGAATCGATTTTGAATCGAATCATGACCCCAAGAATCGAAATTGAATGGAATCGCGAGGTACGCAAAGAGTCATCATGGCTCAGGCAGGATGAAGATGATGCCTCCGTGCAGTATGTGCTGCTCCTGAGAATCACCGGTCCAAACCTCCTGGCGGACACGTCCCCAGCAACGCTGAGCACAGTGAGAGTCTCCTGACCGTTTCATTTTTAATTCCAGCCAGGACAAAACAGGAGTTTTTTTTTTTCTTGTGTTCATTGAAAAGTAAAGATTTGTTAAAGATTCTTTATCAAACTGCTTGTGGTCCCCACTTCACGCATGTTGTGGTCAACACAAGCCTGGCCTTAATAGCCTACTAGTAACTTTAACTGGTACACATTACATTTTGAATCTGTCATTACTGTGCCACTTCAATATTATTCAGTTTGGATCATTAGATTATATTCAAAGTATAAACAAACTGAGGAACATAAGGGTGACAATGCTGCTAGGAGGACCACCCTACACTCTGGAAACTGCACCTCATTGGGAGGTTGACATAAAAAAGTTTAAATTAAAATAGGAAAGGTTATTAGATAGAACGTAACATAGCAGCTCCTTCACTTGCCTTCATATGATCATTAAAGGTTCCTCATCACATTCAAATGTTCAATAGTAGCTAAGGTGTTTGTATTCATGTATTTATTAGTTTATTTGTGAGGGACATTGCAAGAAACACTAACAGGTTAAAATAATATGAATCAGATGTGTTGCATACAGTTAGGGCTGCCACTAACTTATTATTTTAAAAAAATAATCGATTAATCATTGATTATTTTATTCGATTAATCAGATTTTGAAAAAAGGCACAGGATGTATTTTTGAATGACATTTCTATTGTCATAGTAGGTGATAAAACATTTTAAATACATGTAATTAAAATGCTGCCCATCTCTGCCAACAATGCATAGGCCTATATGATACAACAATATAAAATAATACAAGTAAATATATGCTGCATATAATTTGAATTGTCTGTATCAATAACCTGAAGAATTGCAGGTCTGTATAATCCAACAGAAACTAAGCGAAAACCAGGCATTCAATGGCAGCAAATAAATCCATAGGCCTACTGCCATCTGCTGGTAAAAAGGACAAACATCAGACTGACACTTCACTGATGCAAAAATGCGTTATGGAGAAAACAACAGCACACACAATAATTTATTATATCCTCGATTACTTTATTGCAAACAATTTGGCGAATGAATATTAAAACACAACCTTTGAGGGAATCCCTATACGTCCTTCGTGGGAACAATATGCCTGACGATTTCCCTTATTAGTCTCTGAACAGCAACGTTATGGTTGAACAACAAGTTTTACTGTAGCCATAAAATTTGCTATCATAACATTTTATTTCTATTTTTATGAATAAAAAGCTCCTCACATCAGTGGCAGGCAGCTTTTCAAAATGCGCAAAACATCAGGTGTAAGTGGAAATAAAAGATACATGGGAAAG
>NC_065523.1:4047629-4064982 GCF_006386435.1 Epinephelus moara | reverse complement strand
CTGCCTATAACTCCGTTTATCTCCGTTTATCTCAGTTTACATGCAAACGCGCAACCGGAGTTTTCAAAAATCTCCACTCTGGCGTCTTTTTAGAAAGACTCGTTTTCAGAGGAGAAATCTCCGTTTGCGTGTAAACGAAGGGCACAAACGAAGGAAGATGTCTCCGTTTATCAAAATCACAGTGTACGTGTAAACGGCCTCTTATTTTGAAGGGTACAGCCCAAATGTAAGTGACAGAGCACGTTAGCCAATCAGAAGCAAGGGAGCGCTGAGAGCCCGCCCACCAATGAAACGAAATATGGAGTGGTAATTTTGTTTTTTGCAGTAGGATCAGAAAACAAGAAATTGAGCTGAATTTCATTTTTTCATTTTTTTGCCAAAAATGAAAAAACGAAAAAACGACTGTGACGAATTGTGTCAGTTATTTCCAGAAAACAAACGGTTAAAAGGTACCTTGGTCCATATAAGTAGTCACTGTCACACACATCTCACGAAGCAGATTTTGCGGTGCAATAATTGCAGGAAAAAAATGAAGTTAACTTTAACTGCCCATTATTAAAAAAAAAGAAAAGAGAAAAAATAAAATGTAGGTCAACAGTCTAATGCCAAAAATGCCAAAGCCAAAAAAAAAGAGAGTATTTAGCTAACACTCAAAGGGGTTTGGCGGCCAGGGTGAGCAAAAACATTACAAACTCAGGGGGCGTCTGGATGAGTGTCCGGGTGCTCCGGATCATGGGACGCAGCTCCAGCTGAAGACCGGTCAGTCAGTGGTGCGTCATCTGAAATATCGCCTAGATGGCTCAGGGATGCCCGCTGCTCCAGAAACCTCTCCACGTCCGAAGGTGAGGGAAAGAGGTGGGTAATCTGTCCGATCCTTATCTTGAGAGTGGCCGGGTAAAGGAGGAAAGCATCGATGCTTTTCTCACGGGCAGAGGCCATCGCTCGTGAGAAGGCCCGGCGGCGTCTGGCTGTGTAGTCACTGAAGTCAGCGGCAAACCTGAGCGCGTTGTTGCCCACGGAGGGCGGGTGTTTCCTCGCCTCACGGAGGATGGCTTGCCTTGTAGAGAAGCGAAGACAGCAAAATATGAAGGCCCGCAGCCGCTCTCCTTCCCTCGGGGGGCCGCCTCTGAAGATCCTGTGGGCGCATTCAATTTCGGGTTGCGGGTGTTTCAAAGCGGGGAACCACACAGGGATCATCCGCTCCCAAAACTGCACTGGTGCATCCTTCTCCGTATTCTCCGGTAAACCATAAACTCGGATGTTGCACCTCCTATTACAGTCCTCCAGGTCCACAGTCTTTTGTTCAAAGCTCAAAGTTCAAAGTAACTTTTCTTGCACGTTGGAAAGAGCAGTGGAGGTTTTCTTAGTATCCCTTTTCACTGTAGCCAGCTCTCCCTCAGCCGAGATAACTCTCGTGGTTACAGACGCCAACTCAGCCTGCATGGCGTCAAGTTTGCTAGCCACCTGCTGCAGGCTAGCGTCCAGCTCCTCGTGTAACAAGGCTCTCACCACATCCGCGATGGATTTGATGTCCTCATCTTTCAGTGTTCCGGCTGCCTTATTTCCTCTCGTCTCTGGCATTGTTTGCTTGTGAGCAGAGTGGGTTTGTTCAGCGTAAAGTGGCCAAAAAGTAACTTAGAAGTGGGATGTAGTCGGAGAGCTCACAACTCACTTAGCCATTCGGTCTAACGCGGCTACCGGAAACCCATACTATTAGTAATAACTGATGCATATGGAGCAGCATAAAGAAGAGATTTCCATTTCATAAATTTGTCACCTAGGTTAAATTTAGAGAGAGCTCCCAGTAAATAAGGCCACTCAACTCTGTCAAAGGCCTTCTCTGCATCCAAAGAGATCACAAGAGATTTGGCCTTTGACTCTGAACTAAACTGCACAAGATTTAGCAGTCTCCTTATATTGTTACTAGAGTTACGGCCCAGTATAAAGCCAGTCTGATCTACTGCGATAATATCAGGTAGGATACCTTCCAGTCTCTTGGCTAATATTTTAGCTAGCAATTTTCGGTCTACGTCCAGCAAAGCAATAGGCCTGTAAGAGGCACAGTCATCCGCAGGCTTATCTTTCTTAAGAATTAGGGAGATATTTGCATCCATCATAGTATTGGGAAGAACCCCAGAATTAAAAGAGTATGACAGCATGTTAAACAACGGGCCAATCAACAGGTCACAAAATGTCTTATAAAATTCTGATGTCAGGCCATCTGGCCCAGGGGCCTTGTTGTTTTGTAAAGTGTTAATTACCTCTTTGACTTCCTCATGTGTGATAGGCCTATTCAGAAGCTCCCTCTGTGCATCTGAAGCTTGGGGAAGATTAATAGCCGAAAAAAAGGACAATTCCAAATTGATTTGGGATTTACAAAATAAACGTGCATACTGGCAGGCATACGCATGGTTTAATAAATCAGAATATCTTTAAGCAAATGTACATTTCCTAATTTGTACATACTCAAACATTTAGTGTGGATTTTCTGCAGAGTTTTATCAATGAGGCCCCAGAATTCTATAGTTGTCAAGTAAAGTTGTGGAGATAACCATGTGGGAATTGAGACCTGAGATCAGAAAAGTCCCTCTTATGACTATCACTCAGATGGGGCTCACTTCTGTAACAAATTAAATAGCAAAAAAACTATTCCCCATGTTTCTTAAGACCCCCTGAAACTCCTTCAAGGAACCCTGGTTGAGAGCCCCTGGTCTAGCATAACCTGGGCTGCTGGTATGAAACACATTAAAAAACAGCTTTAATTCTTAGATGAATTTGTAAAGTCCACCTGCAACAGAACCTCTCAGACCGAGTCAGAGAATATATCCCTAGACCAATCACATGCCTCGTTCTCATCATCAAGGGCGTAACAGTTAGACCCATCCAGACTCCTGTTTGTGCCGTACCTCTCTGCGATGTGAGTTTGATCCAAAAGAGTTCTTTTACAGTTAACTCCATCTCCCTGCTGCCCTTCCCAACAGTAACCCAAATTACTGCTAGTGTTATCAGTCTGTGTTTTTCCTCTGAGCTTCACACGCAGTCTTCTTTCAGCAGCAGGAGCCTGAGGTACAATTACTTCAGTGTCTTCACAGTCATAGACAATCACATCACAATCACACGAGTCACATTTGTGGTGGATCGTTACGCCTGTTTGGTTTCCAGAGCCTCCTTTTTGGGTAAATCTGTGTCTGCTGGATGTTGAACTACACGCCTAGTTTTCTACTGTAGACTCTCTGCCGAACTGGGACAGCTGGTTAGCAATGACACTGTTTAATTTACAAAGAGATGAGGTGGTGCTGGCTGTCTTTTTGCTTTTTACCAATTGAGGTAGACATCTGTAAATAGCACCAGTATCCTGTCAGGTTGTGAGCTGACTTCAGCTCATGTCAAGGTTCTGTGTGAGCCTGTCACAACACCTGCTTTTACAATGGGGTGGACTGAGAGGGATGGGGGAAAGTCAAGCTTGTGTGTGCCTGTTGGAATTAAACTGTCTTTGTTAATGCAATTTTTACTCTTCAAAAGATTGCAGAGCGTGTTAAAGGGTGATGTGACGTGATGTTATGTTATGTAATGTGGTGAGACAACTTTATCCAGATTTATACCTCACCTGAATTCAAAGAACTGTTAGCTGCATGAGAATTAATAGCCTATTATCTGCATATTATCATTTTTCCTGTATGAAATGGGTGAGACTGTCTAAAGGATTTGTACACAATTCATTTACATCAACATTGCTGACAAACTCGCACTTACACACCAAATAAAAACCGATCTGAGATTGGAGAAGATTTTATTTAAAAAATACCTGCCTGGCATTCAAATCAATTAAAAAACATTAAAAATGAGCATCATATCATCATTATAAACAGTTTAAATAAAGGTCATACAGTGATTGAGGAAAGGTTTGTGAAGTAAACTTCAAGTCATGTTGTGTTGGGTGTTGAAACAATCTGAGGCTACAGCGGGGACTCGCTTCATGTGGAATTTCTCTCCTGTGAAATCTGTCCTTCACACCTTTTCATACATACACATATACTTCTAGGTTCTAGATTTAACATGGAGTGGTTGTCCAAGAATAAAGGTTGCCCTCTAGCTTGTAAGAGTAGATGCCTTTTGTTTCCTGTGTGTTATTTGGGGGGGATGGTACCTTTTCAAGGACAGGCTTTCAGGATCTAAAGCATCTTTCTGAGAGGATTACCTAACATGATATCAGCAGGACAATGCAGTAAAATCAGGATTGCTCAACAGAGCAAACACAGGGAAAATTTACCGCACATACAAACATGGAATTGAGCAGGTTAACTGTAAATTGAAATGGGAAATGGGATTGTGCTCTGTGGGATTGTCACCTGTGTTAACTGTGTGGAAAAAATGAAATACAACATTAAGTCTTCTACAGCATCTGTCCAAATTAGTTGTTGCCCCGGCATTTTTCCACATAAAAACACCACAGTATGGGACGTCGGTGGCTTAGTGGCAGAGCAGGCGCCCCATGTACAAGGGCGGCCCGGGTTCGACTCCAGCCTGTGGCCCTTTGCTGCATGTCACCCCCCCCCCCCCTTTCACACTTGTCTGTTCTATCAATTAAAGGCTAAAAATGCCCAAAAAGAAATCTTTAAAAAAAAAAAAAAACACCACGGTATTTACTGCAAATGACCATTTCTAATTGTACACTTAAGAGTTTTTCCTCAGTGGCTTTGGTACATTTCTCGAGTCATCCTTAAAATTTGCAAAACAGTTAAAGCATTTACTCAAAACAAACACCACAATATGATGATAAAAAACGTTACTTGTACAAAATCCTTACTTTCTCCCGAAAGTAAGGATTTATGGCAATGAATATGTCAGTGTCATTAGAAGTCCTTGTGTCATAGTTTACATACATGATATCCAAAATGCTAAGCCATGTTGTCAATGTAACAGTGAACTCTTAAAGTATTTTCTGATGTAAACTCTGGCTTTTGGTGACAATGGTTAAACAAAATGCACAAGGCTGCACTTTTTCTGTATGGCATACATCAGTTTTAGCAGTACAAAGTTACACATTACTGTATGTTGGAATCTCATTGCAAGAGATTTGACAGGATTCCTATGTTCACTATTTGTACTGTCATTATTAACAGACTGCATCATTGTGACCCAGAGAAGAAAAAGATCAGAATGTTTAACTGCACTGCAATGCACAGAGGAAACAATTAGGTACCAGCCCATATGCATAAATGTACATGCAGTGCTGTATGGGGAATTACAGTACAGTCTGTCTATACCTCCTGACCTTCCTGTTTGTCTGGCCCATGTCCTTATATTTTCCCTTACAATACAGTGTCAAAAGAATCTTTTGGAATGTGTTTTCTGTCTAATAGAAATGTACAGAAAATATGTTTGACAAATTATGACAACTGGTTCAACCATTTTGCTTGTAATGACCAATATAATGAACTAATGTCCAGATGTTTTGGAGGGTAAGACTATACAACAGAGAACCAGTAAAATACTCAACATGACATAAGTAACTGAAAATGTGAGAGACAGCAGACAATTACGGATAATCGTAAGTGTGCCAAAGCATTTGCAATTTGTTCAAAGTAATGAGAAACTGCTTCAATGATAAATTGATGATGTGGGTTGAGCAGGTAGTTTTGAGAATTTCAATTCTGATCTGAGAGTACCAAAGCAACTGAGAAAAACTGTAACATTGTATTTAGTTAGCCATGGCATCAGAAAATAAATCACTGTGAACCCTCAAGTTCTTCTGTTGTATCAAGATTGCTTTTAAGTTTGTATGTTAGTTGTAACAAGGTCATTCTACAGTACATCAAGAGGATCATGAAAGATATACAGTTAATGTGTTCGCCCATAGCACTACAGAAGGAACTAAAGCTTCTCAGGCTCATGCAAAATTAATCCCACAACCTCAATGTATCATAGAATCATAGAATACAGGCTCCAAGTTCAGAGACTGAGCTGAAGCTCCTTCATTCATTCTAAAGGATCAGTGAACACAGCTGCAATATTGCTTTAGTTACCATAGCGGTAGACATGGCATATCAATATCATTGTCACATCATGAATGTGCGTAAGACTAACAGAGAGGACACAAACTGTATGTACATACTGCATGACTGCATTTTCATGTCCAGCTTTAGCAGCAGTGAAATCTTTCTCCATGCATCAAGAGCATAGAGGTAGATTAACTACTTTTCATTTTGCATGGAGTATGACATTTAAAGCCATGGTGTGTTACACCCTCCAGACTCTGCTGGAGAAGTGGCCGTGTCGTGGCTGTGCAGCATGCATCCATCATGGGTTGAAGAACACTGTGTGCAGGTGTTCAGCAGGAATGAATGAGGCGTTGCAGGGCTCGGACGAGGATGCATGCCGCAACATGAGCAGGAATCAACCAGCACAACACAGTCATGATATCACAGAGGCTTCTGACAGATATCAAGACTGCTTTGTCTAACTCGTGCTCATGATGTGTCAGTATCTATGACAACACCACTTCTTTCCTGAGATAACGTTACTCAAACTAATGATACCCAGAGGATTGTGAAAGCTCTTGATAAGCGTGGCTTTTCCCTAAACAGCTAGAAGAGATATCTGTCTTAAGTTGTTAAATAGCTAATGCCATGTTCACACTACACAACTTAAACCCTGATTTTCCATTCACTGACCGTTTTTGGAGCTCCCTAACTAAAAAAACAGATCAGAGGCAATTTGGCTTTGGCTTGTTGCTAGCAAATAGGTGCTCGAGCAATATGTGACGCATGCTGAAAGGCTCGCTGATGCATTGCAGACACTCCCCAGATATCTATAATGATAATTATCTGGACTTGGGCGTGTGTGTGTGTGTGTGTGTGTGTGTCTGTGTGTGTGTTAGAGGGAGGGAGAGAGAGTGACAGAGAAGGTGGACTATTGCACACAAAGTTTCTGAAAGTTTTATCCTAATAACTTACGCTGCTTTATCACTTTTTGACTTTGATATTTTCTAGTAAGCACTACCCTGACCTGAAGTACTCATCGAGATTCTTCCTGGTGAAAGATCTTGTGTGACAAGACTCCCACATACAAGACAGAAGTTGTGTAGTGTGAACAGAACAGCGATCTGACGATTTTAAGTCATGTAGTGTGAACTTAGATTAAGGTGTGACACCATGTGCTCAGCATGGAGATGTCTTTGGTCTCAGGGGGGAGACTGCATCCTCCGTGGGAAGGAGTGAACTTCAAGCTTGTCAGAATGTGAAAGAGTGACACCTGAGATTTGAAACAAGCAGCATTTGTGAACACTATCTTTGTGGATTTAATGTTGGTGACACTGCAGCCTCTTGCAGTACACCTGGACTCCATTAGCTGTTGGCCCTGGTGGTGAGTCGTTGGTTATGAGGTGTCATGCTGTAGTTGGGATCATATTACAGAGGCATTATCCTGATCAACAGCCTTTCTGACAGGACTGTCCTCCAGGGCCAAGTCCACCTCCAAAAAGTCTGCTTGGTCACTGTCCTGAGATATTTTCTCCACCTCTCTGCTCATGCCTTCCTCTTTGTTTCTGCTCTGTCTTTGGCACATGGCAGACTTGGCTGGGCCGACTAGAGCCAGGCAAATAGCACTGAGGCCCATTCCCACCGCACAGGAATAGAAGGCAGCACCGTAATTCTGTGTGACATCCACCAACACACCTAGAAGGTAAGACAGCTGTTAGGAAAGCATTACGGAGAGGTTCACTGATGAGTACAATCAGAGAAAGGGCAAACAGTAAATGTAGCAGAGACTTTGTACCTCCTAGTGGTGGCCCTGCCAGCCCAGCAAAGCTCTGGATACAGACATACACTCCCACAGATGATGCCATCTTGTGGATACCCACCACGTCCTCCTCAGCCAGCATTGGGATGTGAGTGGAGCCGACGGTGCCCATGAAGTAGCCATAAAGGGCACAGCAGACTACTAGGCCCCAGAACTCCCACACAATAGTGAAGGCCACCAGCACCAGGCACAGCAGAATGACACAGCCCAGTAGCACCAGGGTCTTCTTGCAGCGGACTTTGTTCAACACCACCCCGATGGACAAACGGCCAAAGATCTCGGCCACAGCCATCACAGAGAGCATGCAGGAGGCCATGCTGGGTTCCACACCCCGGCTCTTGCTCAGTTCGATGATGTAGAGCTGTGGGGCAAAGAAGCCCAGCGTGGCGAACAAGCCAAAGAGGGAGTACCAGATGAAGGCACCATCTTTAAGCACAGAGAAGTCCAGAAGTTTGGGGCTAGAAGGATGGAGAGCACCTGCCTCTACCATTACCTCTACTTCTGCCAGTTCGCTCTTATCCTCCTTGACAGGGGTGGGGGGTGAAGACAGTGACAGCTCTTTGTCCCCTGTGTCCTGCACCTCCCCAGCTCCTGCAGTCCTCAGGTCTACGTTTGAAGCAGAAAGGGAGGTGACACCTGAGTCCTCTGAACCCTGGGAGATTCCTGAACTGATGGAGGTCCTGGTTTGTTCATTCTCCAGCTCGTAAACAGCCTCAAGCTGCTTTAGAGAGAGAGATTCTTTGTCTGATTCACCGTCCTCCTTTCCAGGCTCCGGCTCAATAATGATTGGACGAAGGAGAAGCCCACAGCCAATCACCAAAGCCTGAAAGATGCCGAGGACAACCAGACAGTAGCGCCAGCCAATGTGTTGTTTCAGTTTAGTGAGGGCTGTGGAGAGAGGACACGTAATTGTTACGATTACATATTCAAGATCCACTTTCGTTCTGATTTTTTTGACCGCTTCTCACTGTATTCCTTGGTAGATGGCAAAGTCTGAAATCAACACCGGCTTTGTGCCAAATGCAGGTACATTTTGTGTTTGGCGAGTAAATCTGAGAAGGCTATCCACAACACTGGCAGCCAAATCCTAATCAGCTAATCCTTGACTCAACATGGACATTTGTGCCAAATTTGAAGAAATTCCCTACAGGTGAACTTAAGATATCACATTCACGAGAATAAGACAGACGTATGGATGGACAACCCCAAAAACATAATGCCTCAGAACACAGCTACTATCTCCAGCGTGGAGGCATAAAAACTATGGTGAGATTCTCTATTGTGCTGTGGTGTCATTTATGCGTGTGCTGCTTTTGTCCTCTGTTGTCTGTATTGGAGTTTCATACAGACACAGACACAAAGACACACACACACACATACAACCAGATGTGTTTTTACGCACATCTAAACAATGTCTCAAAATTTCACTTCACTGTGGACTGTATGGGACATCAGCTACTCTGCTAAACTATCACTATTTAACACAATATCTCATTCACTCAGTGAAATAAAACTACTAATACTACTACTGACCTGATGTATATGTGACTAAAAAAAGACAGTTCATTATTTTGGTCAGCAAAATACACCCGGCCAGTGGATTGATTCATCTACCAGCCCAGCCGGCAGGAAGATTGAGTTTGCTCAGTTATTATCATTCAATAGTTTCCCCCACTTCTTAACGAGTCAAGCATTCATCTACTAAACCACTAGTTGGCACTGTGGGCAGTAGTTGAGTATTCTACAGTAGTTAATGTGTACTAGGGCTGTGCTATATATAGAAAATTTACCTTCATTTCGATATCAACATGTGTGATAAAGGTATTGCAAAAGACTGCTGAACTGCAATGAATAGTATATTTACATGTGCCACATGATCACATGTTGCATGTCAATGTCTTTGGCCAATCAGGTGGAGCCTACTGCCCTAGATGCCAGGAAGTAATTGTGAACAACCAATCCATGTTGAAATAGTGACATTGGGTGACTTGACTAGTTTTGAAAATATTTTTCATCTCACAGAAACCTCAGAGTGAAATGTGTTTTGGATGTTGTCATGATGCGTTTTTGAACTGATGCTTTGCACAGATCTGACACCTGTCCACATCACATCTGTTCTCTGAATCTCTGACAATTTCACTTTCTCACTTGATATTATAATTACTCTCAAAAATAGTTCCACTTTACAATTGGCAGTAATAAGCAATGATAAAGGTTGTATTTTATCTAACTGCCCCTCTGAGACAGAACACTCACCAGGAGCAAACATGAATATGGCGAAGGATTCGCCGGATGAAGCGACGGAGGTGACAAGTGCTCGCCGCCTGGAGAAGTACTGGGCTAGGATGGTGACGGTGGGAAGGAAGCTGAGGCAGTAGCCGAGGCCTGTTAACAAAGGACAAGAGAAAAAGGGGACATGACAGCCACTGGCCCAAATGGTAGGAACACTGCATGGCTAGTGGCCTGGGTCAAAGATCAAGGTGTCAGCTCAATCCCTTGTCAAAGGTGGCAGGCTGCGTGAGATGATTCAGCTTTGCTACAGCTGCTGCTGAAAGACAAAAGGCATGTAAAGACACATAAGAGAGACAGGGGGAGGGGAGAAGGAGGTTGTCAAGTTAGCTGTGGTCCATTTCAGAGACACACACGGTAATCACAGCAGGAGAGCTAACTAATACTGACAATCATTTCACCAATGTGTTCATCATCCAATCTATTACTGTCATTCAGTCAATTTATTCCTTCCTCCTCAGCCACTTCCTTCTCCGTCATTCCTGATCTGAAAGGAAATTTAGTGTTTTGGGGGAAATGTGAGGCTGCTCCAGTTTTTCCTGCTCTGCTCTGTTATGTCACTCCTTCCTCAAGAATTAAGATAGCAAAGCAGACCCCACTGCATGGTGTCTAGAAGAGGTTGATCACCTCTCAGTCATTGGTCAGTTCTGGAAGAAACAGATTGATTCAGATTTTGTTGTTAACGCTGCTAGGAGTCCCTTCAGTTCATTAATTACAAGGTGTTAAACAAGACAAACACATCTGTAAGAGCAATGCAGCCATTCTGTGAATGGCATGTCACAATTACACACACAGAAACAGACACAGTCAGACAGATACATGGATGGATGGATGGATGGATCAGTCCCTCCAGGAGTTTGCAATGTTGCGATTGCAACAATTACCACAAATTCAGCTAATTCCCATGGATTCTGTGCAATCTTGCAATTTTGTCCAAT
Source organism: Epinephelus moara (assembly GCF_006386435.1). Lineage (NCBI taxonomy): Eukaryota > Metazoa > Chordata > Actinopteri > Perciformes > Serranidae > Epinephelus > Epinephelus moara. Next base: position 4,053,955 of record NC_065523.1, on the reverse strand, counting down.
CACTGCACCTTTACCATACAACTGACTATTTCAAACAGGTAAAATCTCATTTAATTTTAGAGCTGTACGCAGCATATTGATTTTGGCAGCCCCTCTCTCTAGCCCCTTTTACACTGCCAGATTTTCCATGAATGTTGGGCTGTTTTGCTGGCAAGCTGCGAGCGTTTAGACACACGGAGCCGGATTGGCGAGTTGATCCGACGTGCCAAATTTTCCGCCTCGTAGGGTAGACATATTGGCGGAACCCTTTGAGTTTAAACAGACCGAGGCACTTGTGGGAGGAGCTGTTGATGACGCCGCACGTGCGAGCCACTGGCGGTGGATAAACAGGAAACAGCTGATAGCAGGAATTAGCGAGCAGCTAGTAGCAAGAGGGAAACGCAAACCTGACAGACACTGTAAAGATGAGCAACTGGGGAGACAAGGAATTGCGCACCTCCTTGCCCTTGCAAACGAAGAGGCCATTAACCATCAGATGACAGGAACGGTGAAGAAAGGGCCGACTTACGAGAGATTCACCGAAGCACTGACTAGCCGCGGCTTCCCTCCCATGTCACTGGTTATGTCACACGCTGAGCTACATGTTTTGTTACTTGCTCATGCCCCCCATTGCCCCGAAAAAGGCGCATTCTGTATAAACAAAAGTAGGTAGGCGGCATTTTGCCGCATTCCCCAATTTTGCTTTTATACCGCCAATGCTGAAAAAAAGACTGATTGGGCTTTCCTGCATATTTGCACAATTCCTATCTAAAAAGGGCTTCTCTCTCTATTTATCATGGGGCTGCTGTTGTGGGACCACAGCTCTGTGACTAAAGTCAAAGGCCTCTAGTTTCGCAGACCGGGCAAGGCGGAGGTGCAGCGCACCTGTGCTTCGCCAACTGGGTGTGGCCAGGTGGATTTTGCAAGTTTGGCACACCGTGCGCGCTGGCACAGCTACTCCTTTTTCCCACCTCCGTCCCGAGGTGAGGGAGGAGAGAAGGCGTGGAGTGGGTTTTACACACATCACACCAATCAAATGAGCCCCTCTCCCTCCCCCTTAAATGTGCTGCACGAAGGAGTAATGAGAGTTTACTCAATTCGCCATGGCAGAAGAGAGCAGCAGCGTAAGATAGCCAAACTTCTCCCAGGAGGAAACTGTTTTGTTATGTTTTGGTCCGGGAGGTCCAAGCTCGCAGTGTCCGAATATACGGAACTGCAAGCAAGGGAGCCAGGGAGGAGGTCACCACAATTGTAAATCAGTGTTGCATTTCTCTCGTGCGCGCGCAAGCTCTCTCTTTCTCTCTCGCAGTCTCACTCTGTTTCTTTTCTTTTGACTTTTCTAAGATAACAGATGCTGAATATATGCTCCCTATCTGATAGGAGTGGGGGAAATTTCCGATTCTTAGATGCATTGCGATTCGGACGTAGACGAATCTGAATCGATTCACAAACGTCCAAATTTCGATTATTTAAATCTGTTAATTAGAGTAATACAGAAGGTTCTAAATAATGCGGAACTAAGAAGCGCGGTATGTGTCATCTCCGGGACACTTTGGGATGCGCACCTGGACTGGACACGCCGACACGCACACAGAGGAAAACAAACATGGCTGACCGCCACTCGCCTCGCCATGAGATCCGAACAGCTCCTTCTAATTTAAAAGCAGACGTGTGGAAACACTTCGACTTCTACAACGTCGATGGCGGAAGCGAACTGGACAAGAGCCACGTTATATGTAAGCTGTGTCCTGCTAAAATAAAATACTTTGGCAACACAACAAACATGAGAAGCCATGTAACTCGATTCCACCCGACGGAGGAGTCAGGGAGACGGCAGGCTGTTGTTGCTGCGGCTATTAGTGGTGCTTCCGACCAGAGAACAATTGAAGCAGTTAGAAAGCTGCCACCCTCATCGGAAAAGGTGAAGCGAATTACGAAGGCCATCGCGGCATTTGCCAAGGATTTGCGTCCTTATTTCGTCGTGGAAAATCAGGGATTTCGAGCACTGCTGCATACATTGGAGCACAGATACACCATCCCATCCCGACGCTATTTCACCAACACGGCCATCCCGACCCTCTACAACCAAACCAAAACAGAAGTCATGGCCTTGCTGTTGAAAGCACATAGGATCGCAGTTAAAGGTGATGCGTGGACGTCTGTCGCCACCGAATCATTTGTTACTCTAACTGCGCATTTTATCTTGTGATTTAAGATACCTGTTGTTACCTTCGGTTCCGTACAATGAAGTTGTAACTTTCCAGTTTGCACGCATTTCCATTTATATGTTTAATAAAATATAATGGAAATGAATTCAACTGTTTCTTATTACAAATGCACTGTTTTTAAAAATCGCAAGTGTTGAATGCTTATTCAGTGAGACAAAAAGAAATGTGTGTTGTGAAAAAGTGCATCAATATACATAAATTAAAGATGCATCAATAATCGTTTTATAATCGAATCGTAGTCCCTGAATCGTAATCGTTATCGAATTGTGAGGTGCCCAGAGATTCCCACCCCTACTATCTGATGCTGTGGCTGTTTGTTTTGTTTTGGCTGAGAGGGATGTGAACTCATTAGTTAGCAGCTGTGTTAATCAAATCAGGTTGGGTTTGCCAAATGGTGCCAATCCCCTTTGATCTGACATCAGATGTGACGAGACAGTCGATATAGAGATACATTTATGTGCTGATTGCAGATAGTTGCATTGAATAGTGGTTTTTGTGGGTATTTATGACATTGTTAATGTGCCTGACATTCTGGAAACCTGCCTGTTAGGTTTTGGTGACATGTGCGCACTGTCCGCCAGTCAGCCAAACTTTCACTTACACCGGCTGCGCTCCGTCTGCGCTGACAGTAGACCTGGTTTCAGCTGGCGAGCTTTTAGCGCACCTTCGGCAAAGCCTTTTGGCACGAAACTGTCACTGCGCCAAGCTGGATCTGTCGACACCTCCCCCTGCTGCACCACCACACCCATCTCAGTGCACCTCGGTCTGCCAAACTACCAAACTGAGCGCGCCTCGGGTTGCGCTGCTCGAAACTAGCTCTGCGTGGGGTTCGCCACCCTGCGCAACTGTATTCATCTAATGTAAACCAATGGTAATTAACAGGTTTAATGACACAGTAGAGCCATTTTGCTGCCGGTGTGAAGATTAACGGCACAGTGTCAGATGCTAACCACTGCTGAAGGGATTTGGGCCAAGCAGCAAAATATGACGGCTAGTGATACAATCATGTTTAGTTCGTGCTAACTGAGCAGAGAGAGCAGGAGGAGAGCAGCTCATGGAGATGGTCCTTTGGTGCTGTGTCGAATGGCAGCAACAGCTGATTGGCAGTGACTGGCTGTTGCTGCCCCCCAACCCAAACCATCCCCACCAACACAAATAGATTCTAATTCTGTGGGAAGCACTGAATGCTGCTAATAATATGCTTCAAATTCCAGACAGAATCTCAACTATTTTTGCACTTTTTACATGCCCCACAATTTCAATGGGACAAAAAATGCCTATAAACATTGCAGCATGTGGCACATTTGAAATCAGGCATTTCAGGCTTCAATGATATCAAAATGGATGGATGGATGCTGGTGTGAGTTTTATAAGTACCTGAGACAATACCGATGGTGATGTACATCTCATTGATGGAGTTGACGAAGGCAGAGGTGATGGTTCCCAGGCTGATAAGGAAGCCTCCCATCATCACCACAGGACGATAGCCAAAGCGGTTGCTCAGCATCGTGGACAGGGGGGCTGGGGTGGGGGAGAAAGACATGACAGTCCTTTGATTTAATCATTTCAACTCAATTACATATATACAAAAATAGGCATTGCAAATGTGATTTGCAATGCGATAAGGGTCTGAACGTTTTTTAAATTGCATTAATCTGCTGCTGTTTTGCTGTTACTGCCATTTTGTCCCTTCAACGCACCCTGACTTGTAGTCAAGCGCTGCAGTGATGGAAAATGATGACACCACTGCACTTTTGAACGGCTCCTTTCGATTTAAAAATCCCCCACACGGCTCAATTGACATGTCAAAAGTAATATGCACCTTGTGACAAACAAAATTAAAATTTCACTGAAGTACTTCCAGTTTGAGCTACAACCTACAAGCTGAGCACACAGTTGCAGCTAATCAGACTGATGTCAGAAGGCACCTGCATCACCAGTGTTGGCAAAGCACTATTTAGAAGTGTGAATCACCACAGACCTGTGGACGAAACAAAATCGAAGAAGTTAACTACATGGGTGACAACTGACTGCAGACCACTCAACATCATAGAAGACTCGAGTCTAAGGGATGTCCTCAGATTGGAATGTTGTGACCAGTCATATGTCTTACCGCAATGTTAAAGCAAGGAGCAATAGTTTCACACATACAGGACTTGTATGAATCAGAGAAAGTAACTAAACTGGAACTCCTGTAAAGTGCAAATGTTGTCACATTACCTGAGGATCATTGGATGTCAGTGAGTTATCACCCTATTAACACTGATTGGACATTGCACTCATTTGCTTTACCACTAAGTTTTTGTCCTGCACACGTGTGTCATAGTGTAAGAAGTCGATTACAAAAAAAAGGAAACAAGAAAAGAAAGACATATGAGTAAAGCCCTAGTGACTGACCGGTGAAGGTAAAAATGAAGACACAGATGGAGATGACCCATGACACTCGGCTGTTGCTCTCCCCGAACTCTTCCATCAGATCCTGAAGGAAGACACCCAGGCTCTTGAGGGTCCCATAGGTGCAGACCTCCACCAAGAAGAAGGTCGCAGCCACAGCCCAGCCCCAGCCACCATCAGGCACCTCTGGGTAAACATTTGGACCCAAACAGCCCAGAGAATGGGGCCCCCTCATGGCTACAGCAGGCCACCTGGAGGAAGAAACAGAGATTACATCAGTGAGATCATTTTAAAGTCCTACTTGAAGTTGAATTTGATTATATTTGTGGGCAGAAGAACTCCAGTGTTCACCATACATTGAATTATTTGTAGTGGCCCACCACAATATCAACATTGACCACCACACACTGATTATGTGTTATTTTATTTTCTATTTAAAATGGGTAGAATCTTATGCCAAAGTGCAGCGAATTGATTTGCTCAGCCCTCCTTGCCCCTCTCTCTGCGTCTATCGTTATCCACCTGACTTTGGATGAAACAGGCTTGTTCCATTGAAACCACTCTCACATGACTCCCCCAAATATGACAGCTATAGTAAGTTGGAAAATAGAAATATGGGGCACTGAATTTGATAAATGTATTTTTTTATCAGACCACAAATGAGACAAGTATAAGCTAACTAGTGCATACCTTGCTACCTCCCTCTACCTCACTCCCCGCCACTTTGACCTTCAGTCCTTAGTGCTGTAGTGACTCCATTTCAGCCAGCATAAACCCCAGCGCTGGGGTCACAGTGGGCTATTGGCCAGCTGTAGCTCTGGGTCACCTGTGTAACGGCACGGCAGCAACAGAACAACAGAAGGTTTGCTGACCTGGCAGTGAGTCAGAGCGGTCCAAAATCAGACCCCCCACCCTACCAAATGAGCTGTAAAACCAAATCAATATTCTAATAGAGGCTAAAAGGCCCTGATAACTGCCAAATATTTCCTTTTGTCCCCACTTCTTTTACACATAGTTATTTGATTCATGTTGGTATAAAATATTGGATACAGGGTTTCCCCCAGAAAAGTCATAAAGCCTGGTGGCAGGTATCTTTTGACAGGGGCCGGCAGCTAAGTGTCTTTTCGACAGGGGCCACTGACAGGCTGATGGCAGCATTACGGCAAGGCCCAGTAGTTTCTGTGAGAACAGAATCATAGATGCTAACTTCCCCACCAATCACCCTGAACCGTGCCAAAATTAGGGATGTCCCGATCCGATATTCGGATCGGTATCGGCCGCCGATATTAGCAAAAAACGGGCATCGGCATCGGATCGGACTGCGTGGAAAAATGCCGATCCATGAACTCCGATCCAGTTTTTCACCGAATCCGTGCCAGGTTTTCCGGCCAGCCCAGCGCTCCGCAATTCAAGCAGTCCATTCCAGCGATCCGCTCCAGCTCTTACTATCAGTCCACCAGGCCAGCATGCAGACGGCAGATACACAGAGGGTAGGAGGAGTAGCGGTCAATTTAGTTAACTGGCTATTTGTTTTCCTCTCTGGTTTTTTGAGAGTGATATTTTTATTTGGTTTACACTCTTACTGTTTAAGTAAAGAGCACTGATGGCATTGTTTTGGGCACAATTAGTGAAATTGGAGCCATGGATGGACTATTGCTTGTTTAAACAGGCTGGCACTGACACTACTAAAATAACTGAAAAGGAAAGGCTGCATTGTTTGTTAAG
>NC_065523.1:4037057-4047229 GCF_006386435.1 Epinephelus moara | reverse complement strand
GCTTGAGGCGGAGCAGGCTCACGGCTTATGTGTTTGTCACTTTCTTTTTCATTTTAACCCACACCATGATCTTTTCCTGACCCTAACCAAGTGGTTTTTGTGCCTAAACCTAACCAGACCTTAACCACAGGGCATCATGATGATTTCGGAACGGACTTCGGAACAATGGGTTTAATATGGTCGGAACAATGGGATGTTGAACCAATGGGCTGTCGGACCAATGGGCAGTTCCCGCTGATTTGTTAGCTAGCATTAACTGTGACATTACCATGAAACATAAAACCATCTAACGCTGACTAAATGGTAATGTTGACGTAACTCTGCTTTTCCTCGTCCTCCATGTTTGTTCATGTTGTCAAGTATGGAGCTTTATCCCTATCTTTATTCAAGAGAGTGGTCTATCAGTTTGAGAGCATTATTTATTGATTTTACGCTCAAAAACCCTGCCCTCACACTCAAATAGCCTCTGCTTGCGCTTGGATCTACTCTGTTTCTGCTCAAACTGTGTGCCTGCACTCAGATACCATGTTGCTCACACTCAGATACCATGTTGCTTGCATAGATTTCCGGCTCGAGCTTCGGCTTTTCTCCTCGCACTCAAACTGTTTCTGTGCGCTTGCGGAATTTCTGCTCTCAGATTTCTGCCCTGCGCTTGGATTTTTTTGTGTAACAACCCTATCAAAATCCCCCAACCAATAGAATGTTGACCAATGAAATGATCCCTGCCTCCTTGTGGGCACGCTCGCTTTGGTATTAGAGCGTCCCGTCCGGGTGGGTACTCTTTAACCGGGTTCATCCACTCCCACCCTCCAGGGCTTTATTAAATGTTCTCCCCTTGCTTTCTTTACCACTTTTAGAATAAAGTGACTGTTAATTTACACACGTGCGCCATATGTATCTATCTATCTATATATATATCTATATAGATATATAGCGTGAGTGCTGATATAGAGTACAACATCACTGGGACATGTAACAGTAAAATCACTCTGCTCACAGGTATTATAAATATAAATACAACCGTTAATTCACCAACTGTCACACTCGCTACATTGGGGCAAACTGACACTATAGTGTTACACCAAGAAGATGGATATTTTCCCCAAAATTATATTTGAATTAAATTATGAGTGGTCGTCAGGAGAGGACGAGGAAAAGGAAAGCCAGGAATCTTCAGTGCAGACCTCCAGGTGTGTTTGAATCCGTGCCAACATCCAGGTTTGCCAACGTTTCATCAGCCAAACTGGACGAAGTTACACAGTTGCAGATCAATGTAAATACAAAGTAGCTTGTGAGTTCCTGGCGTGTGTGCTGCGTTGCCTGGCAACAGACTGGGGGAACTGGGTTTTTTTTCGCGGAGGTACATAACATACTTAAATAATTTATTTCATCACATTTTGTTAACATTTCCTTACTCAGCATTGCTGTTTAAGCTGTTGTTGAACTGTTGTATAAAAGCAATATCACACTGGAGGTCGTGACGTTATCAGTAGGCTATAATGTATATATATAACTATATATGTATATATATATATATATATATATATATATATGTATATATATGTAAGGGATAATGTATAGTGAGCCGGTGACTGTTGAAAAATAACTCCCGACAGGGGAAGAGGGTGGGAGTGGATGAACCCGGTTAATGGGTACCCGCCCGAACGGGACACTCTAATACCAAAGTGAGCGCGCCCACAAGGAGGCAGGGATCATTTCATTGGTCAACAGTAAATCTGGCATTCTATTGGTTGGGGGATTTTGACAGGGTTGTTACACAAAATTCCAAGTGCAGGGCAGAAATCTGAGAGCAGAAATTCCGCGAGCACAGAAACACTTTGAGCGCGAGGAGAAAAGCCGAAGCTTGAGCAAGAAATCTGTGCAAGCAACATTGTATCTGAGTGCGAGCAACATGGTATCTGAGTGCAAGCACACAGTTTGAGCAGAAACAGAGTAGATCCAAGCGCAAGCAGAGGCTATTTGAGTGCGAGGGCAGGGTTTTTGAGCGTGAAATCAATAAATAATGCTCTCAAACTGATAGACCACTCTCTTAAATAAAGATAGGGATAAAGCTCCATAGTCAAGGAGGTTTAATTAGAACTGTGTGCGGCTCAAAATGTGCAGTCAGTTTTATTTTTATTCACTGAAACGTTTGCAGGGTTTTTATCTTTCAACTCTCATCCGAATTTAGTCCCTAAATTAATTTTCCTCCCCCTGATCTTATCTTTTGTAGCCCGGGGGTGACAGGACGTTCTCTAGCTTGTGATCGATGTAATTGCGGAAATGAGAAAAACCAGTGGGCTATTTTATCTTAAAAATAACAACTTTAAATTAAAGCTGCAAGCAGCGATGAATGGGCTCTTGCACCTTCGTGCAACTTGGGGGTGCTGGCAGGACGCCAGCTGACGCTGCAGTTAATTTCTCTCAAAGTCATAAACTACTTCCTATTTCGTGGCGGTACACCTAAGTTGCCTTGCCACAATCACACGGATTGACGAAAACTAATAACTTTTCTTCTTCAAGGTCTTCCGGTGGGACCGACCAAGGTTTGAAGTCGATTGAATAAAATCTTTAGGACTAGTTCGTTAAAATTCAACACGTGGGAAACACCAAAACTGACCACAGAATTCAAAATGGCCAACTTCCTGTTGGGTTTAGGCAATGGGTCCAAGAGACTTTTTTGAGCATCTGGGCATGATACACGTGTGTACCAATTTTTGTGTATGTTGATCAAACATGCTGAGGGGGCTGCTCTTTAAAGGGCGTGGCCAAGCTATTTTGCCACGCCCATTGACGAAACTCATAACACTTGTCCAGACCTAGACTGTTGAGGAGGATGTGAAGTTTCAGGCAAATTGAACGAAATGCACTTAAGTTAATGCCATTTGTTGTGATATGGCGAAAGGTCTGCCTTTGCCCCGCCTTCATGGCAACACCGTTTGATGAAAACTCAGTTTCCACAATAAATCATCATCCAGGTCTTATGGCTTTTTTGACCAAGTTTGAGGTGGATCTGGTCAACTTTGTAGCAGATATATGTCATAGTAAAAAAACATGTCATTTCCTGTACATGTCATTTCCTATATGTATATATATAAACACACATAATTTTCCTCTTAAGAACTATATATTAATGTGTAAATAAGTAGATATTAGTTCATGGGTATTTGGGGGTATGTATAAACTGGAAGAATGATGTATGTTCATATTGTGTATATTTTCTATATTCATTTATTCAAATATAAAAAGATAGAAAGTCAAGTTGATTCAGATATATATTCATTCATTCATTTATTTTCTGTAACTGCTTATCCTTTTGAGGGTTGTGGGGGGGCTGGAGCCTATCCCAGCTGACATCGGGCGAGAGGCGGGGTACACCCTGGACAGGTCGCCAGACTATCACAGGGCTGACAATTTAGAGTCACCAATTATCCTGCATGTCTTTGGACTGTGGGAGGAAGCTGGAGTACCCAGAGAAAACCCACGCTGGCACGGGGAGAACATGCAAACTCTGCACAAAGGGGCTCCCCCAACCCGGGTTCGAACCAGAACCTTCTTGCTTTGAAGTGCTAACCACCACACAACCGTGCCGCCTTCAGATACTGTATGTAAATATTAATATTTATCAATATTATTGATATTATATATTTATATCTATTTTTGTAAGTCATGAATAATTGGTAATTCATATAATATACTAAGACATGTTTATATTTTCTAGATATTTGGTAATTACTATCATATATTAAAGGGTTATTTTTATGTGACAAAGTTAAATGGTAATAAAAAGTTAGAAAAGTCTAAGGTATAGGTTAATAGGAAGTTGTTTGTTTCTTTTCACTCAATGACTTGTAAAGAAGGGGTGGGATTTAATAGGTTTATACTTCCCCTCACTCCTTTTCAGATGTGCAAATCAAAGTAACTAGCCTATACAGTGACTATTTGCTTTTACATTATGCTTGTCATTATTTGTGAATTAACTTTCTTTATTTCTGTCTGCTTATTTGTACGTTCATGTCTTTTTTTCCTATTTGAAATATATATCAAATATCAATATCAAATTATAGCTGCAAGCAGCGATAAATGGGCCCTTGCACCAACTGATGCTGTTCATTTCTATGTTAGACCCTGCACACAGGAGTGAGATGGTATATCCTTCACAGAGAGTTGGCGTTGGATTGACCTATTGCACATATTGTACCACTTTCTGTGTCCAGTATGTGGCACTGGAGAATACCGTTATTATAAGTTATTATAAGTCATATTGCTGTGAATCAGTTTTAGACCCGCCATGCAAGTTTCAGGTAAATCAAAAGATAATTTTCTGACAAGTCTTTCTTCCTGTTGCCAGTAGGTGGCACGATCATCACAATACCTAATGTGCATGCAGCTGGCTTCAGGCCTGGAGCCTCATAAAACATATCAAGTGTGAGGCAGACTGGACTATGTATTCTGGAGTTACACCCACTTCCTGTTTGATAGTGAAACATTGACATTTGACAACTCACCACGGTCACACATTTTGACAAAAACTCAAGCTTTAAGCAACTTTTGATGTCCAAGGTCTTAAGATGGGACCGACAATGTTTGAAGTCAGTCAGATCAAATCTGTAGGAGAAGTTTGCACAAAAGTGGCACACTAAATTCAAAATGGCTGACCACCTGTTAGGTTTAGGACACGGCTCTGAGAGGCTTTTTGTACGTCTTGGGATGTTACATATGCCTACCAATTTTCATACCTCTAACAGAAACGTATTGCGGGTCTGCATCATTGAAAGTTTGTAGGGGGCGCTACCAAGCCCCCTTGGCAAATCGGAGGAACAAAATTATATATAACACATTTTAGGACTTCTGATGTGTGTGCCAAGTTTCAAGAGTTTTCAAGCATCCCTTGCCTTTTAAAAAACTATCTTTCTGTTTTGTGGCAAGTGGTGCAACGCCACAGCCATGGCGTTCGATGAAAAGTCAAAAGCTTCATTTCTGAGTATCAACAAGGTCTTAGCATTTTTATGAGAAAATTTGAAGTGGATTTGATTAACCTGCTAGAAGAAGGACATCAAAATATAAAAACTGTAATTTAGGTGGTGCTGTGACTATGATTCAAAATTCCTTTTATGGCAGCTGGTTTCACTTCAGAAACATTTCCCATTGTAGCTGAACTGTTTGTCCCATTTTACCTGAATGCATGAACTACTCACCCTTCCCCATAAAAAGTAAAGTGTAATGTGAAAATATTTTGACTGAGTCAAACATTTAACAAAAAGCCACATCCTTCAACCATTTTTGTTGTTATACCCTTATTGCAGCAGAACTCTTACAACATGAGAAAATCAACATGACACATGGCTTACCCTGGAAGTTCTGGAACCAGCAATTATTGACTCTTTTCTCTGCCCATACTAGTTATCCCAGACCAATAAAAATGCATGTTTTCTGTAAAGCACATTTGTAGTAACAATGCAATACCATGTTCGGTGATTGGCTGCTAATAAGCAAAGAGCCCCATTTGTCCTATTTTACCTGAGGTCCCACATTATCTGACTTCACCCTGTGTCACAAATATTAAAATGCTACAGAGAAATCTGTTGAGGCTATCTAATAATTATGCACAAAAACAACCCTTGGTGGTCCCTTCCTCTGAGCAGCAGAACAGGTTCTGCTTTAATGATGTCATAGGCTACATGCTTTCATCTCTAACAGTTCAGTGACTTTTCTTAGCATTTATTAATTCGCTATACAGCTGAAATCCACAAACAAATGATACTGCAATAAATGTTTATAACAATGTCCGACCCTGTTAAAAAAACACAGAACATGACTTTTTTTTAGATCATTTTCAGACCGCAGTGCAGAGGAGGAGGGATGATGTCAATGTGCCGCATCCCAGCAGCAGGAAAGCCAGCAGCTTGCAGTTTAACAGTTCCTGCTGGGTTAACATCAGATGCGTGAAGACTATACGCTACATAGCCTATTCATTTGCCTTTAATTTGCTGTTTTTCTTCCCAGGTGATTTATCTGCCTGCCTGCCTGCCTGCCTGACGTAGCAGTTGTTTTACAGATGTGCCAGTAACAAGTAGGCTAATTAACTGTGTTCTGGCTTGTTTTTCTCAGACAGCAGAAAACTATCGAGCCTTCGTTATTTTTCATCAAGACTATGGTTGAATAGGAAGCGGAGCAGCTATGCCTGCTGCCGCTGTGCTCCACAGCGAGCTGAGGCTCGGCGGCATCTTACAGCTGGAGTTGCCAAGTTGGCATCTTACTTACCGGCAGCGTTGAGGTGGTAAAAGCAGCCCTCTGGTGTATAAAGGCCGGTTTTCCTATCTCGTCGTCATTTTATTTTCGCTTTAAATTACCTATAATGTTAGTTATAGACCCATTTATGAAGCAATCATTTACGTGTTTTTTTTTCTAAATTCCTTGAAAGAACGGTAATATCTAAGCCACTTGCTCCCGCTGCTACAAAAGGGCCCGAATACTAAAGGTGATGTCGCTATGGTCTATTTCGCACTGCCGAAGCTATCCGCATCTTTTGTATTCTCTGAATTATTTCCTGCCTGTCTTGGCAGCTCTTTACCGGCTCAAGCCGGTATTCACTCTGAACGCGGACGAGCAAAACGCTCGGCTTCATGAACGCGCAGGGCGTCCCTCGTCTGCGTCTCGTGCTACAGCAGCCGCGTGTGCTGCTCTGATGCCGCATTCAGTGTCCGGGGGTGGGGTCCGCAGAATAATAAAAACCGTTAACAATGTTAACCACAAACATAAATGCAACTAATAACCGTGATATAGGCCTATAGTAGGCCATAATGAATGTGATCACAATATCACATGTGACGGGAGTCGTACGGTCTTTTATTCGTAAGCTTTGATGTCATTCATGGGCTTATTTCATGGCTGTTAATTCATAGAATGCCACGATTCGCAAATAACTCATCTGCCATGTGTACGCGTCAGGGAGGTTACTGTGAACAAGATGAGCACACAACTCTGCCATAAACAATACGTTTACATAAAAGCATGTCCACTTTTACTATTTTGTCGTTGGCCCTGAATGTTGTTTCAGCACACTGTGGCGCGCGCTGCAAACCACATGTGTACACTGGGCGCGCGGATGCGACGAACAGGTTTATTCCAGTTGAAAGGAGGTTTATTCCGGTACAGAGCCTGTGTCTGTGTGTGTATTTGGTGTTGACTTCCTCTTACACGTAACACAAATGAGCAATTTGGAGAAAATGTGGAAGGACTGAAGAGAAGCATAAGCTAAGAAGAAGGGCAACAAAAGATGAAGAGCATGCGAAAGCCCCTCCACCCCCATCCCAACCCCACCACCCTGTCCCTTTATCTTTTTTTTCCTTCGAGAATGTGAGAATGTGCAGGTCTGCTACATTACCACATTCAGTTGAGAGGTTTGTGTAAGGTGAAAGTGTCAAAACCAGTTTGGGACTGTTCGTTACTTAAGAGAGGGGAGGGCTGGTGCAAAATAGGTGGGCATGTCAAACATTCTAAAGCAGGGGTAGGCAACCTGTGGCTCCGGAGCCACATGTGGCTCTTTAGCCCCTGTCCAGTGGCTCCTTGAGCCTTTGAGAAAAGAAGTCTATGGAAATTCATTCTATGAATCCAAATGTTGCTGAACTTCGATAGCAGTGGCTGGTTAGCTATGGATGCCAAATCCAAAAAAGTAAATTGAATAAAATAGAGAATGTAGTAGTGCGTGGACAGATTTGTTTGCTCTCACTGCCAGCTCTGCAAAATTTAAGTACCAGATAATTATTTATAGTGCCCTGCACAGTGTCCACCTTGTGGTAAAACATATTAACAAATGCTTATTTAGACCATAAGTATACGCTAATTTAGACTTAATAGGCTATTTACTTTGATTATAAGGCTCAAACATGTTTTGCGGCTCCACACAGATATTTTTCAAATTATTTTTGGTCAAAAATGGCTCTTTTAATGGCAAAGGTTGCAGACCCCTGTTCTAAAGCATTGGGAAGGGACTTGTGTTTTTTATTTTAGCCTAGGGAAGGGACATACAACTTTAAATGGTGGTGTTTATTTTAAACACGCTCTGAACTCCAAATCCTGCTGGTGGGTTTGAAGAGGATGTTTGTTTTAAACATTGCCAGAATTACATCATTTATCAAGGAAACGTTAAAAACAGAAATTGTTGAATTTTAAAATTCCATACGACAAAGGCTTCTGTAGGCTACTAAAAATCACATTATTCTACACATCTCATTTAAAATTTTTCCCAAAATAAACTGTTTGCACAAACCAGATCCTGTGAAAAAAAAAAACAACTCAAACAAACAAACAGGAAAAAAACTAATTCCTCTCTCCTGCATACATGACAATAGTAAAAAACCAAAGGCTGTTGCTGATTTCGTTTTCAACTTTTAACAATCTTTAACCTATAAGGGTACATTTTTAAAATCTAATAATGTGTTCCGCACCAAGTTACTGATAAGCCCACCATTTTGTACAGTTTTTAACCCCCAAAGTGTTTGCTCATTGCATGGGCTCCAAAGACACTCAGGGAGGTTCCAGGAAAAATATTTTGAAGATAAAAAAAAAAAAAAAAGACACAAAATTAAGTCACATGTCCCACCACCAGTCCCTTAAGGTACTTTTTGCCAAACTGACCCATATGTTTTTTGACTAGCACATATTCACAGAGACAATAAAGCTCCCTGGTTCATCATAAATTGCCTTAATGAAACATTATTAGCATTTGAAAACTATTCTAAAAAGTTGTCATGTCTTACATAAATGAAATTTGATCAAACAGGAGCAAGAATGTCATTACAAATCTGCCATCCCCTTTCATTGGGCAGACAAGTTACAGCCCTGAAATTTGATTGGGGCCCCCAGGTGCCACTTCAGAATCAAGCGTCATTATTGGTTAAGAACCAAGTTATAGGTTGATGTTGTCATAGTAATTGTCTGTCATAGTTGTGTGATGGTTATTGTACAGATGTTTTAAAGCCCCATATATAGTGGTGCAGGAATGAGTCCTAAAACCCAGAAATGAGTTAGCATTTTAGCACTCCCAGTTCCCTTTTTTTTAAATGGGTTTTTAGTTAGATGCCTTAAATAAAGTATGTTGTTAACACAGGCTGAAGAGACTTTCACGTTTTGTTCTACCACATAAAATATGTCAGTAAATACCCCACTGTGAATTTTGAAGCTTTACGTGTCTTAAAAAAGGAGTGGCTAACAAGTGGCTAAATGGGACTGCAGAATGTCATCGTGCCAAACACGTCTTTACAGCCTTGTTGTGTTGGCGACGTTAGGTCATGCAACTGCGGTGTAGTTTGTTTACAGCCTAACATTGGCTTCTTACTTCTGATATGGATATCAGTTTAGGTTAACTTTGTTTTTATGAGGCCAACACCCGTTAACTGGTAACTAATGGGTTCATTTATAAGAACAAAAAAAGATGTGAAAGACAAGAGGCCTTCCTTTGGGCCCAGCACTACTTTGAGTCAGTGAGCTTTAGGGCTGCATTTCAAAACGCTATCCATTTATAAGTGGAAAAATTTCAATGTTTTGCTTTTATTTTATTTTATGTTGGCTTTGCTGACAAATAGCTGGCCAGCCACAAAAAAATCATATAAGCGGTGTTCATTTGTCAGTTTTGTTTGTAAGATTATCTTGCTGAGCAAAGCAAGTAGTATCATAAATTTATGTTTGCCACAGAGCTTTTTAACTTCCACATTGACCAACCTAAAAAGTCATCCCTGCAGCACTATTTCAATTTTCAATCAATTTTATTTATAAAGCCCAATATCACAAATCACAATTTGCCTCACAGGGCTTTACAGCATACAACATCCCTCTGTCCTTTGGACCCTCACAGCGGATAAGGAAAAACTCCCCAAAAAAAACCCTTTAACAGGGAAAAAAACGGTAGAAACCTCAGGAAGAGCAACTGAGGAGGGATCCCTCTTCCAGGACGGACAGACGAGCAATAGATGTCGTACAGAACAGATTAACATAATAAATTAACAGTAAACCGTATGACACAATGAGACTGAGAGAGACAGAGACAGAGAGAGATCCAGGACAGACGGTAATGGCAGTAGCTTACAACAACATTAATGAAAGTAATAATATTATAATTAACAATAATAATATATTAATATCTGATAGTATACATGTGTGACAATAATCAT
>NC_065523.1:4030905-4036982 GCF_006386435.1 Epinephelus moara | reverse complement strand
TAGGCCTAAGTCAGCCTAACTAGGGGCTGGTACAAGGCAAGCCTGAGCCAGCCCTAACTATAAGCTTTATCAAAGAGGAAAGTCTTAAGTCTAGTCTTAAATGTGGAGACGATGTCTGCCTCCCGGACCGTAAGGCTGCGGCTCCTGATCTACTTTTGGAGACTTTAGGGACCACGAGTAACCCTGCATATATTATATATATATTTGTGCTATATATTATTGATAAGGGTAGGATGTCAACTTTAATTGGCTGTTGCTGAAAGAGTTAGGTGTTTTGAAAAATTTTCTCATAGTCTACAGAGGTGGATTCACCTTATTTTCATTTGCTAGTTTTTCTTGTCGTTACACTTGTGTCTCAGCCATAGACTGTAAAAATGATTGACATAGCTACTATGACGTCACCCATTGGTTTGTGGACTCCACTTTTGAAGCCTTGTTTTCCGGTCCATCTGTGACATTGTATGTATATATATATTTCTCTCTTGGGATCATTTGTCTGTGTCTTCCCTCAGCAGTATGTTGTCCCTCTGGGTGCGAGGTTACAGCTGGTCATTATTTTTTTCCTTTGAGTTGCGTAATGTCAAGCAGCCACAGGCCTGTACTGATAAAGGAAATTGAGAAGACTAGTTACAGAACAATAACCTGCCATATCTGCTGTACACCATGGTCTTTTCAGGTTAATTACACAACAGCCTGAGGATGTTTGATGACGTAGTGTTTTTGCACTTGAAAGCAAAAAGCTGTAATCTACATGTACATGTAAGCCATAAAAATAACGGGCTGTCAGACTTTAGATTGGTTGAAATATTAATGAAAGGATAAGAAGCTATCTGAGAGCTTTACGAACATCTTAACACAATGGCCTATAATGGCACAGGTTTGGCCTCATTGTAAAATGGCTATGTGTACTAGATAAACACATGAACACTTTTTTATGTGTTCACCATAAGATAACGAGATTATGTACTCTGGAAACTGGAAAGTCGAATAAAAGTGGTTTGGAGATTATTGTTGAAAATACAAACTTGTGTCCTACTGGCGTTGATTTGCAACATTACCTATGTGAATCTGGCCAGGGATCCTTGCTACATGTCATCCCCTCTCATTTCTATTTTTAATTCATTTTTGCTTCGGATGCTTGATATATTGGCAGGTCATTGGTATCGGAATCGGCCAACATGCTTTTTCTTATTTTGCACAATGAATGAATATTACATACATGAAAAAAGCATTCTATTTCATGTCTCCATCTCCTGGTGGGCCATCACGATAAGAGTATCCACCTTAATTTTCACGGAAACACGGAGGCAAAACAGAACGCAGCCAGCTTCCGTTTTTTTGTGTGACACTTCCGGTCCAGCACTCTTGACCACTGTGTAAATGGGAATGGCCTTGTTGTTTACCTGCTGAGTTTAGCTTTTATCACATTTTTCACGTCACTATATCACTGTTTAGACTAATCTGATGTTTGTAAAGTCTATAAACACAATGATCGAACAAACGTTACTATTTCTGTGTGCACGTTTTGTTTGTAATTAATAACATGGTTATCGTAGATTGGCTGGGCTAACCGTTAGCTGATAGCCGTTAGCGGTGTCTGAAACTCAATAACTAAAAACGGTCCATGAAAAAAATATTTTTTCCAGCAGATGTCTTAGTTACAACATGATTGAGCTAACTGGAGTAGTTTCATGTCGTATCCGACAACGGGAGGCTTTTAACAGATCACGTCCTGATGTTAGCTTTGCTGCTAGTGTTAGCTGTCCCTGTCAGCTGCAGCCACTGATGCTTTCTAGACATCGTGATTTCCCCAAACTGAATAAATACCACACTTAGCAACACAAAACTGCTTTGCTAGCTCAATCATGTTGTAACGGCTGGATGGTTGATGCGTACATGCTGATTCGGGTGCTATCAGAGCCGATCCGCGCATCACTATGGCTTAATAATCAACTCAGTCAATAAAAACAACCCGTCCTGTGTTATGAGTGTATGTCGCTGACAGAAAGAAAGAAAGAAAGAAAGAAAGAAAGGGAAAAAAAGATAGAAAAGCAGCGTACACCTCACATATTTATTTCTCACAGTTGCGCACACGTTTGGCTGGCATGCTGTGTGTCTAGGGTGCAAGCCGCAGCTTCAGCTGCTCAAGTAGAGAGGCTGTGTAGCCCCCCGGTGTGTTTTTTCGCTGATTCGGTTCTGCAGGTTCTCTGCTGGTACACTGGAGACGGGGATCAAGCAGTTTGTCTCACTCGGGATAGATTGTGCTTTTTTGGTTCATAGTTTTTGATTGATGTACGATTTATTCGCGTTTAGAGGGAATAAATTTCCGTTATAACGGAAACGTGGGCACAGTTATCCATATAAAATACACAGACTAACTAACTAACTGATTGCCTAACATAAACAACTGAAAACTGAAAAAAAATTAGCTTGCACCGTTAGCTCCGGTAAGGGAAAGCGTGAGGGAAAGCGGCTGACCGGAAGTCACGCACAAAAAAAACGGAAGTTGATCACTATTTACTTCCGTGTTTGAAAATAAGGTGGATACATGTATAATATGATGATAATTCCACTACGGAAGAGACTTGATGATCATTACAATAAGGTAGTGAAAAAAGTGGATATATCGATATCGGTATTGATTATTAGCCAAATTAGTTGTTATATATCGGCATATCGCCAAACAATCCAGTATCGTGCATCTCTAATTTTTGCCCAATTCAACAAAACACTGTCAACAGTACAAACAACATCAACAACAAAGAAGGGAAAAAACGATACAATTAGACTGTTGCCAGACAGCACGGAGATGCAGTGGTTAGCACCATCACCTCACAGGGGAGGGGTTCTGAGTTAAACAAGTGGCAACCTCCGGGGCTGAATAATGAAGCCAACGCAAAGTGGCAAAAACTGCAGTTCCTCTAATGGCCACTTGAAGCTAGCTCTGGAAGCCAGTCAATCCCCATAGCAACCCAAGTTAAAATGCCCAACTTTACAGCAGAAACAAACGTGTACAACCTGGTACAAAAATAGTTTTGGTTTCTATAGTTAATTTCCCCATTCTTGACTACTGTATAGGGGTGAATTATTATATAACTCGCCCATTTACATTTAATTAGGACTTGAAGTTATGCTTAATTAAGGGCAGGCCACCTTGAGTGACAGGTTGTCTGCTTATAGCTTACTCAGCTTTTCAGTTAGATCTACCCCTCACTCCTCCACAGCCCAGGAAAGACCAAATGAGTGACGTCACTGTAACTATGCACATTATCTTTAAACCCACTGGCTGGCTTGGGCCTTTCTGAATGTAGTTCGGTTGATTGACTCTAAAATTGCCTGTAGCTGTGCTGGTGAGTATGAATGTGTGTCCTATCTTTTCACAACACAATGAGAGTGTGGAATATAAAACATAAACCCCTTTTCCACCGCAGACATTTTTATCATTTACCTGGGATTTTGAAAAACCTTGGCGCGTTTCCACCGAAATTACCCGTGATATGTCATGACGGGGGGAAAAGAATGAGAGCCCGACAACACGCCTTGTGTTTTCCTCGTAGCAACTTTATTTTAACAAAATCCCTATTACAGGACACTTCTAGTATCTGACCAATAGGTGGCAGAAATGTACCACAACACAACTGATAACACTACATCCCCCTTTCTGCGTACTGTACTGTACTGTACAGTCGAATAACTATCTTTGGGAATGTATTCACTTTACTTAACACTTATCAATTCCTTTGTTAGACTCTCAGTCTTTAATAATAGTACTTTTGTGCTATTACCTTGTTTTAACTTATATAAACATATTTCAACAGAAACATTGTTTCTTCACTTCTTCTTTTTTCTGCTGAACACCACATTCTAACTCAACTTTTTATTAACTATGTTCAGCTAACTAGAGTCCCACATCAAAGTCCTTCAGGTACCTTGGAGGGTTTCTCACTCTTACTGGGTAGCGTCTCTCAGCTTGAGGACTCTGTGGCCGAGAGAGACTCTGCTCAGCTGGATGATGACCAACTGTGGTGTCTGGATGAGTTGTGTCTGGTGGGTCACTTGGTGTGGCTGCAGGCTTTTGTGTGGTGACAAGGTGGCTGCGATTTCAACGCAGGTTTCCCCTGGGTGTCTCAACAATGTAAGACCTCGGTGTGTCAGCATTTGCCATCACTGTCCCCTTTTCTCTGGATCCAAAAATGATCACCCAGTTTCAGTCCTGGCAGGTCATGAGCTCTGTGCCTTCTGTTGAAGTTTTTCCACTGTCTCTGTCTCCTGTTTTGTTCCTCCTCCTTCAGTTTAGAGATGTCAGGCCAACCTGGATCGAGGGAAGATGGTACGACAGGAACAGTAGTTCTTATGCGTCTGCCCATCAGCAGTTCTGCGGGACTGTGCCCGTTGGCCAGGGGTGTGGCTCGATAAGCCATCAGAGCCAAGTACGGATCTTTTCCTTTCTGCAGGAGGCTTTTTACTGTCCTCACTGCACGCTCCACCTCTCCATTACTTGAGGAGAAGTGGGGACTGGATGTGGTGTGAGTGAATCCCCACATTGCAGCAAACTGTCTGAAACAATCTGCAGAGAACTGTGGCCCATTATCAGTTCTGACTTCAGATGGAATGCCATGCCTGGCAAAGATGGATTTAAAGTGTTCCAGTTCTGACTTCAGATGGAATGCCATGCCTGGCAAAGATGGATTTAAAGTGTTCAATCACTGCTGCCGCTGTAGTTGAGGTGAGTTTAGCAATCTCCATGAAGCGGGAGAAGTAGTCTACTACTACCAAATACTGGTGGCTGTTCCACTCAAACAGATCCGCACCGACCATAGCCCATGGCCTGTCTGGAAACTCAGTCGGCAGTAGTGTCTCTTTGAAGTTGACTCTCTCCTTTGCACAGGTGTCACAGTTCTCAACCAACCTCTGAAGCTGCATGCTCAATCCTGGCCACCAGACCGAGAGTTTGGCTCTTTCTCGGCACTTCGTTATGCCCTGGTGTCCAGCATGCAGTTTCTGTAGCATCTCAGTTTGTAGTGACTTCGGTATAACCATTCTACTACCCTTCAGCAACAGTCCATTTTCCACAGTTAGTTCGCCAGCAAACTGTAGGAAAGTTAGAAATGCTCTGTCTATGGTGTATCTATATGGCCACCCCTCAGTGCAGTACTTTTTCACTTGCTGCAGTATTTCATCCTTGTCCTGGTGCTCCCTGATTTCCTGCAGTCTCTTATCTGTCGCTGGCAGGCTTGACATGACCATGTTCACATACAGGTTGACCTCCCTCTCCTGCCCTGTGTCACTTTTGACCCCCACAGGTGCTCTCGACAAGACACCAGCAGTGGCAATGTTTTTACCTGCTACATGGGAGATGGAGTAAGCAAACCTCATCAACCTCATTCTCAGTCTTTGAATACGAGGAGGTAACTCGTCCAAGTTCTTTGAGCCCAGTAGTGGGACAAGAGGTTTGTGGTCAGTCTTGACATGGAAAGTAATTCCCACCAGAAAGTCAGAAAAACGCTCACATGCCCATGTGATGGCCAACGCCTCTTTTTCAATTTGAGCGTATCTTTGCTCTGTGTTGGTGAGTGCTCTGGAGGCATACGCTACTGGTTTGAGTTGGATGTCTTCTTGCCTCTGAAGTAACGCTGCTCCAAGTCCGTAAGAGGACGCGTCGGCTGAAACCACTGTGTGGGCTTTGGCGCTATAGAGCACCAGTCCAGGTGGCGTGCTCAGATCCTTTCTGATACTGTCAAATGCTTGTTGTTATTTATCTCCCCATGTGAATATGTTCTTTGCTCTCAAGGCAGTGTCCTCCTCTGAGAGGCTGTGTTTTTTCTGCCAGATGTGGAAGGTGAGTTACCATCCCCAGGAACCGTCTGACTCTGCTCACATCAGCTGGCTCTTTCATGCCGGTGACAGCCTCCAGTTTATCGGGATCTGCTCTGACTCCAGACTGATCTATGATCTGCCCCAGGAACTTGACACAGTCTTTTGAGAATTCACACTTCTCACTTTTCAGTGTGACTCCTGCTTCCTCGAGTCTCTTGAGAACTGCATGCAGGCATGTGTCGTGAAGGGCCTGTGACTCT
>NC_065523.1:4008925-4025639 GCF_006386435.1 Epinephelus moara | reverse complement strand
TCAAAAATCCATCAAACGACTGCAACTTATTCAAAATGCTGCTGCACGTATTTTAACCAGAACTAAGAAATATACACACATCACCCCAGTTCTTCAGTCCTTACACTGGCTCCCATTGAAGGCCAGAATTGAATTTAAAATTCTTCTTATTGCCTATAAGGCACTGAATGGCCTTGCCCCTAATTATATTAAAGAATTACTTGTGCCATATGAGCCAATGAGAACTCTCAGGTCATCAGCTAATGGTCTTCCAAGTGTGTCAGTTCACGAAGTCTGACTGACTATCTCTCCCTGACCCAGCATGTTTAAGCGTAACATGAGTCATTGTGCACGCAAGGCGTCGTCCTCTTCTCATTGGTTGTTCCATTTCCTTCTCTGCTGCACTCCTTCCTGATGACGGGTGGGGCGTGGTTCCTGTTTTGTGAGACAAGAGAACAACAACACCTCCCTCCACCTGCAGTACTCTACTATCTGTACATCAGTTCTGTTCTTTTTACTGTATATGGAGCTAATTATCTAAGCATTGCAATATGCACTCATCTGTCTCCGTGTCTCTTCCTCTCCTGTACTTCTCCACTTCTGCAAAGCAAGCACATTTTGATTAGCCGAACTCATCACAGTATTTAACATCAAGCCATTACCTGAAGTTCAAATAGCAAACACATTAAAATCATTATATTCCAACAGTAGCAACTTTATTTAAACAAAATCCCTATTACAGGACACTTCTAGTATCTGACCAATAGGTGGCAGAAATGTACCACAACACAACTGATAACACTACAACCCGGGGAAAAAACTTTCCCTCAACCCCAAACTTTCCCTAAAAAAAGTACGTAGTGGGGGGGTAGGACTTATCAAATTACCCGGAATTCTTGAGGGGTGGGGCTGTTTGCTGAAGAACGCTGATTGGTGGAACACACTTGCAGCGTTCCACACTTCCGTGCCAGTGTGGCTGAAAACTTTATTTCATTTCTATAAGCTTCACTTCATTTGTGTTTTGATTAAGGATGGGTACCGAGACCCGGCACTAAATTAGCCCCGGGGCTAAATTATCAAAGACCGTAGTATTGGTAAGCGCTAACGGTATCGGTTCTTTTGTGCCGGCGCTGATTTCCTCCACATACACACACACACACACACACACACACGCCTACACAACATGGTAACCGGTGAACAGCCGAGCGGCCCCGGTGGAAACGAAGTGAAGATAACTCGCAAATTACTCGAATTGATGGCAGCTACACTTGTTACTGTAAGTGACACTAAACCTCAGCGAGTAAGAAGCCAATACTTTATCAATACATGTGTTCAGCAGGTATGACCACGTAAACATGTAGAAAATGTTATGCTCCGTCCACAGTCTCTCATCCCCCGTCACTAACGTTATGTCTTACACAAAGACAGCACGCTAGTTCAGCTGATAGCGAATTGTTACTAATAAGCTCAAATGACAGCTGTCTGTATGTAGACTAACTTAGTTTGACACTTATCTTAAAATACTTAACTTAACTGCTGGCTGAGACAAACAGCCCATACTCTATCTACACCAGCTACACCAGCATGTAACCAGCCAAGCTGATACAGGGAAATACAGGACACACGCTGAATCATCTATCATCTAGTCATCAGATTAATTTGAATACATTTTCTGGAACTTTGAGGTGCGGTGGAAAAACAAACCACACAGATAACCAGGAATTCTTTACCCAGGTAAATAAAGTCCTGGTAATAAAAGTTCCTGGAAATGTTGGTGGAAAAGGGGCGATACAGTAGAAAGTAGACTTTTTAATTCAGTGCTGTAATACATCTTTCTGCCACCAGTGGCAGCACTGAGCACGCTGATGCTAAGGAACACTCCAGTCTGTGAGTGACAAAGAAATCTTTTTGTCATCTATGATTTCACACGTTTTTGTATGAATGTTTTTTTTGGTGTTGTTTGTTTGTTTTTTTTACTTTATATTTGCCTGATGTGTTTCTACCTTAAAAGTTACCATGCTGTCTACTACTCAGTTTTTAACATTCTTCGTGTTACTGTTTTTGCTCTTACTGCCTGTTAATTCATGATCCCCACCACAGAGTGCTCTTGGAATGACATTTTGTTGAGGGCCAATATGGAAGTTAAGCTCTGTTTCCACCAAGCAGTACGGTACAGTACAGTTCAGTTTGGTTCGCTTTTTTTCCGTTTCCATGGTGAAAAGTTGTGGATGGTACCAATGGAACCATTCACTCTGTTCAGGGCTGAGCTGTGGCTGGTTTTGAGGCTTATGTAACCACTGTTCATATTGTGGAGAGTTTTACTAGTAGACTGTAAATAAAAAATGAAAATATGTTTTGCTGCCTCTCGCAGCAGCTGTAGTCAGAGAAAAGAAACTTCACTGGGCTGACTGCTGGTAACTTTTAAGGTGGACCGTTAACTTGTAATGTTACTCAATGCATAAGCTGAGTATGTGAATCATTCGACACATCTTAAATTTCATTGTGACAATTTTGACCATGACTTTAGTTTTTCTACGACGTACACTTTTAGTAATGAGTGGATCTTCAAATGTTTTTATATATTAATTTCGACCAGATTATGTGAACTGTATATATTCTAATCCTGCTATATTCTAAAAACAGTGTCGCGGAACGCCTTCTCGTGAGCAACACTAAACCCCTGAGATTGCCTGAGAAGGACGAAATGCACAAACCTGCTTTGTGGACGTTAAAGGAGGTGCAGACTTCCATCTCTGTCACCGATAATGAAGAAATACAGTGTGTGCTTGACGGAACAGTGAGTGAGAACAATTCTGCCCACATTTAAGGGTACTGTTTGCCGTGGAAACGCTCGGTTACTTTGGGTTCCAAGGTACCATACCCAAAGTGTTTGGTGGAAATGGGGCTTTAGTGTCCACCTGGTTCCCTTGTCAAAGAGTCTATAGGATTTTTCCGTTGGATTCTGGATTATTGCAGAAAAGAATATCTGTGACAAACAAAAGTTAACAATACTCATATGTTTTGTTCAGCGTGATAATCTCCACAAATGAACACCACTTTTATAATGTTTGAAGCATAAATGTAACAGCTATAAGTAAAATGAATAAATGAACTATGGTCACATGACTAATTGTCACCACAACAATGAGGCTGTAGGGCCACTGGTATTTACTGGCGTCTTTTATGTAGAAGAACAAAACATGAAAATCTCTTAAGCTTGTGTTAAGCACAGACCTTATTTCAGCAAAGATTAAAAAAGGGACCTGCATGTAATATTTTTAGATCTTGCAAATGCGTTTGGTTCAGTACCACATAGCCTCATTTGGAGTGCGTTTGACTACTTCAGAGTGCCACAGTTAGTTGTTAACCTAGTGAAAGCATATTTTCAGGATATCAGGTTGTGTCTAAGTACGGCAGGATTCACAACAGGTTGGCAGAGGCTAGAAATAGGTATTATGGCAGGGGGTACAATTTCACCATTAGCATTTACTATGGCGATGGAAGTAATCATCAGGGCTTGTAAGTAGGTGGTAGGTGGGGAGAGACGGCAGAACGGGTTGCATCTTCCACCAGTTAGGGCTTACATGGATGACATGACACTGGTGACCACAACAATGCCATGTATAAAGAGGCTACTAGAGAAGGTAAATAAGAACCTCAATTGGGCCAGCATGTAGATCAAGCCTAGTAAGTCTAGAAGCATCTCGATACGTAGAGGGAAGTTAAGTGATAGGAAGTTTGTCATAGATGATGAGGAAATCCCAACAATTAGGGAAAAGTCAGTAAAGAGCTTAGGTAGGTGGTACAGTGTGGAGTTGAATGATGAGGAACAGGTGGTGAAATTTAGAAAAGATGTGGCTGAAGGACTGGATAGTATAAATAAATCAGAACTTCTTGGAAAGTTGAAGTTGTGGTGTTTGCAATTTGGGCTATATCCTAGGTTAATATCCGTTGTGGAGAGAATTGAAAGGGCGGTTAGCTCCTCTATTAGGAAGTGGTTGGGCGCTCCTAGGTGTCTAAGTAGTGTTGCATTGTATGGAAAAGGGATACTTCAGCTGCCAGTGTCTAGTTTAATAAAGGAATTTAAATGTACCAAGGTCGGGGCAGAGATCTTGTTATCTGGGAGTAAGGACGTGGTAGTTAGGAGTATGTTTCCAAATCCAACCAAGGGGAGGAAGTGGAACCCAAGATCAGCAGTTCAGGAGGCAGAGGCAGCTCTTAGGCATGCAGAGATTGTAGGTAATGTTCAGTTTGGCCGGGGAGGCCTGGGGCTTGGCTCAAACCGGTATGGAATAAAGCAGGTCTTAAAGATAAGAGAAAGCTGGTTGTGGAACAGATACGTAGACAGGAGGAGATATTAAGGGGTGCAAAGGTAGTGGCCCAGGCTAAGCAGGGACAGTGGTTGAATTGGGAAAGCGTAGAGAAGAGGAAGCTTAGTTGGAGGGACCTGTGGTGTATGGAGGAGAATTGTATTCGATTCCTGGTAGGGGCTACATACGATGTTTTACCAACCCCCCAGAACCTAAAACTGTGGGTAAATGGGGACCCATCATGCCCATTGTGTTCAGGTACTGCAACCTTAAAGCATATTTTGTCAGGCTGTAAAGTTAGCTTGTCACAAGGCCGATACACATGGCGACATAACCAGGTGCTGAAAAGTTTAGCCGCAGGCATTGAAGGAAAACAAAGACAGGCAAATTCAGAAGGTTTTAAGAATAGGAGTTTAGCAATTCAGTTTGTCCGTGAGGGGGAGAAATACAGAGGGGATAAGTTAGTAAGGAGGCAAGGGTGTGGCCGCCTAGAAGGTGCTTGTGATTGGGAAATGCAAGTAGATTTAGGGGGAAAGCTTGTTGTTCCCCAGGAAATAGTTTGTACCAATCAGAGGCCTGACATAGTGTTGAGGTCAGTGAGTCAACGGATAGTTTATTTCATTGAGCTGACAGTTCCTTGGGAAGACTCAGTGGAAGAAGCCTATGAAAGAAAAAAGCTTAGGTATGCAGACTTAGGAACAGAAGCTAAGCAGTGAGGATGGAAAACTAGGATTTGTCCAGTGGAAGTGGGGTGTAGGGGATTCATAGCAAGATCAGCTGTCTCGCTCCTGGGGGAACTCGGAGTGCGGGGACAGAGTTTGAGGAAGACAGTGAAGGAAATGTCAGATGAAGCAGCTAGAGCTAGTCAGTGGGTTTGGATGAGGAGAAATAATGTCAATTGAGGGCCAGCAGGGGGAACTACTAAACAGGATACATAACTCCTTGAGATCATGTGGAGAGATCCACCAATCAGTCCTCTCAGTAGAAAATCCAGGAAGAGGAAGGATATTTAAGTGTGGGAGTGGCCTATTTGAATCCCTTTTGTTTGAGACCATGCTGCAAGGTGAGTGTGTTTGCTAAGCCTGTGAGTTTATCTTCTCTAGCCCCTTTACTTTTGCTTATATTGGAGTTATGCTATGTAGCGTGTGAAATAGAGTATGGTGAATGTGCTAGGAAAGGTAGTATCGGCACTGTCACTACCTGGAACTTGCATAAACGGAGCCGCGGTTTGTTGAAGGTGGCAGTGTTCATGGGTGTAGCAGACACGGGGTACGTGTGGGACATGTCCTCTGTCCCAGCTGTTACAGCCGTTACAACCGTTCAATTCATTTTGAACATGTGGTAACGTGTTTTTCTGAGCCGTCTTTAAATGTGCCATGAGTAGACTGCGCCAGGCAGCATGTTGTGATCTGAATCAATCGCACAGACAAGACGTGTGCTGCTGGGCAGTGCTGCTGTGTGTCAACTATGTTCAGCAAACCAGCCAGCAAGAAGCAAAAAACCTTGCACAGTTTCTTCCAAACAAACCGTGTAAATTGAGTAATGCTGTTGCATGTAGATTATGTTAGCTAAATGATGACTAATTAATAGATGCCAATATATCAAGTTAGTTATTGTTACCTATGTTAAATCACTTGCTAGCTAGTTTCATGCTAGGAATACCCACTCCTCCTTAATTTCTGTGCAGAACTTGTGCTCACTATTGCTTTGAACATATTTTTTTAATCTTTATTTTCACAATAGAAAGAGCAGGGTCAGGGAGGAGACAGTGGACCAGAGGCCAGCAAGGATGATCATGCAGGGTCTTCACAGGTGAGAAGAGAATATAACTGGCTGAGAAAAAATATCTATAGCATAAAAGTGACTTTGCAATTAATTTCCACAGCTATGTCACCACTACTATTCTTAATTCTATTTATAAATTTTGCTTTGCACATTCATTATCTATATTATTGCAATAGATAGAAGAGGGACAGTGAGAGACCAGGCAGGTATTTGGCACTTAATTATCTGGCTACTTACCCTGTAGATGCTCGAGGGTCATTCTGTGTCAACTCAACCAGAGTTTGGCAGCTAAAACTTTAGATTTTGATAGTATATAATTTTAAAGAAATAAAGTTGGTCCCCTGGTGCTGTACTGTGGCTGTTTGTGGTTATGTGGTTCTTCAGCCGCTAAGGAGAGGTGCAATTGAATGTGACAGGATGATAAATCACTCAATAGACCTCTGTACTATTTGTCCCCCTCACTTCTGAAATAATGGCTACGCCCCTGGCAGTGTTGTTTGGGCTGAGAAAGCCTGTGAGTTTATCTTCTCTATCTCCTTTAACTTTAGCTTATATTGGAGTTATATGCTATGTAGCGTGTGAAATAGAGTATGGTGAATGAGCTAGGAAAGGTAGTAAAGGCACTGTCTCTACCTGGAGCACGCATAAACGGATCCTGGGTTTGCTGAAGGTGGAACGCCAGAGATCACTGTGTAGCCTCCTGGAGGTGTCTTTGGACCAACTAGATGAAACACTCACTGGTGAAAGGAGGTTCCCACCTCATGACCCCAAAGACGTGTTAGTTATCACTGCTCACTGGTCTGTATAGTTAAGCCTTGCCATAATAGCTTATCATAGGGTTTAGGAGGTTATTCACTGAGTGCTGATCCTTTCTCTAGAGCACAAACTTCTTGTGTTTATTTGAATTCAGGCATCTAATCCAAACCCATTCAATTCATTTGTTCTTTTTCCCACTTGGTACTGCAACTGCACAACAAGACATAATGATGTAATGTTGCTTGTCTACCACATACGCAGTAACTGTCCTCTGCTCTACTCCTGGAAAATTCTAAATCCAATTTAAGTGGTTTCCAAGAGGGAAATGAGGCTAAACACTTGGTTGGTACCAGGTACTGTCTCAGCAGCTTTTGTGCCAGAGAGCTATGTTGCAACTGCTTAGCTACATGGAGAGTGTTTCCACTACTTAACCTTTTCATCAGACAGCCTATTCCAAAGGGAAGCCGTTAAATGTCTTCAGTCCTCTATTTCTGCTCTCATCAAAGCCATCAGACTCCACTGAAAAAAACAAACAAACAATCATTTTAGCTCCCTAAACATGGGAGCTGCTTCTCTACTGCTGCTTCGACCGGTCAGTTAGTTTGTGATATTGTGTGACTTTGGTGAATCTGAACTAACCCTTTTAAATGCAAAAGTCACACTAACACAGAGAAACTAACTGTCTGAGGCAGCGGTAGACCAGCAGCTCCTGTGTTCAGCAATGTAAAAGCACTGTTTTTCTTAATGGTGTCTGACTTTGAAGACAGCAATATAACAGCTTCATTTTTCTGTTGGAAATCACTGTCTGACAGCAAGGTAAAGCAGTGAAAAAAATATAAATAGAGTATACACTTAAACTGATGGTGATTTTTTAAGGTGTGACTTTTTTAGGTGACTAAAATATGTTTTGTTGCTGACCCCTCCACAGCAGTACATTGCTTAGCTTCCATGTCGGACTCCAGCCTGCTTCTTCAAGTTTTTGAGAACTCTGTCAACTATTTCAAGGCAGAATGTCAGTAGTCAGACAGGGCTACCAGCTAAGTAAATGGTCAAATATTATGTGGCTCCTGCATTATAACGTAATCTGGTTTAGGTGGTACATGTATCACAATCTAATTATAAAACTTTATTTTAATTAGGGGTTGAAGCCCGAAGGGCTGAAACTTTATTGTTTTTGTCCTGTTTTATTATTAATAATATTATTTTATTTTTATTTTTATTTCTATTTCTATTTTTATTCAGAAATGTTTTCACAAATTCCTGTGAGATGGTACATTGTAGAGACATGAAATTTTCACCAATGATTGGAAGTTGTGTGCAAATGGTGCTCAAGAAATATAATGCCAATAGGCCAGATGGGGGTGCTAAAATTAAGGTTGAAAAAATGTTATTTTGAAAGGCCACCACCCTCGCACTTCATCACAGATTGCCTTGAAATTTGACACACATGTTCAGATGAAAAGGGTTCTGTGAAAGCTTCAAGAACCCTCAAGGTCTGCCTGACTACATTGTCTGCCATATTGATTTTTTTGAAAAACACATTTTTGACATCTTTTCTTAAGACGTTGATCCGATTTGTACAAATATTTATTTGGATCATCATGGCATAAAGCCATTTTTTTGATATGTCATTGCATTTTGATAATATTGACCAATGAACTTGAGAGGGGGCGTGGTTCAGCACATTAATGGATTTTACTCCTTAACCACTGAGCCAATCATCACAAAACTGGAAATGGCTACGTAAGTAACTGGATCATACCCTAAAAGTTTGATTCAAATTGACATATAGGAGCTGCTACACATGCCAGAAGTTGATATCTCATAGTCAGCCAGAGATATTTGTACGAAATTTGGTTTGTATCATCTAAGGTCATGTCTCAGTCGATGCACACAATTTGAAAATGATTGCTTAAAGGGGGCATGGCATACTACATTAAATCTAAATTTCAAGATATTTCACATTCCATACCTCAAAAAATCATAATAAATCACAGTGCACGACATCCTATAGAGCTGAAATTTTTTCAGCACATCCACTGAATTGTGACAAAAGTTTGCCGAGTGCAAACCTTTAGTCAATTCAGAAGTCGTTACTCTATATTTTTAAGAATATGCTAAATTAATTAACATCTATATCTCCAAAAGTCTTCATCTAAATGCAACCACCCCTTACAGAGACATTCTTTGGATACTAGATGTCACATGTATCAAATGGCGTTCAGATCGTTTCAACGGTTAGCTCCAAGTGATATTCATTATCTTGTTGTAATTTGTGCTGTATGCACATTTCCTATTTCATCTCATTTTTAACCAAATGACACCAAAATTTTGACAATGTACCTGAAATCAGCAGAATGATGTGAGTTTTTTTTATCAGAATTTTATCACCAACACTTTAACTGTTATTGATATCTCATTGCTTTTTGAAGATATTGACCAGTGAACCTCAGAGGGGGCATGGCTCAGCACATAACTTCACAATCTTTTGGTCAATCATCACAAGCCTAGCAAGCAATGTCTTAAGAGGTACCAGGAACATATGCTTAAAGTATCATTCAAATTGAGCACTAGGGGGGCACCACAAATGCAAATAATTTGCTTGGGATAATGCAAATCAGACTAGAAATCAGAAATTGATGGTCCAATCATTACAAAACTTACAAGGTCTGTTAAATACTAATGATGAACCACGTGTGTTAAATTATTTTGAAATCGGTCAATAGGGGTACGCCACAAGTTCCAAACAAGTGCAATGGTCTCTCATAATTTGGCCATATA
Organism: Epinephelus moara; assembly: GCF_006386435.1. NCBI lineage: Eukaryota > Metazoa > Chordata > Actinopteri > Perciformes > Serranidae > Epinephelus > Epinephelus moara. The sequence continues at coordinate 4,016,028 of NC_065523.1, read as the reverse complement.
TCAATGAGGGTTTTCTTCAAACATCAGCATACTCAGTGGACTTTTTTAACTTAGCCATTAAAGCATGTCCCCAAAATGTTTGACCAATAGGAAGCGACAGAGTTTCCAAAGAAGAGCGTGGCCTGGTAGAGATTTGGACATAGTAATATTATTACTTAAATTAATGTTGTTGTAAGCTATTATCATTACTGTCTGTACTGTCTGTCCTACGGATTACTGTTAATTTATCATGTTGATCTGTTCTGTACGACATCTATTGCACATCTGTTCGTCCTGGAAGAGGGATCCCTCCTCAGTTGCTCTTCCTGAGGTTTCTACCATTTTTTCCCCGTTAAAGGGTTTTTCCTTATCCGCTGTGAGGGTCCAAAGGACAGAGGGATGTCGTACGCTGTAAAGCCCTCTGAGGCAAATTGTTATTTGTGATATTGGGCTTTATAAATAAAATTGATTGATTGATTGATTGATTGATTGATTGATTGAATGAGCATCTGTCTAATTGTCATAAACCTGTTGTTTATCTTTAACACAGGTGTCCTGAACTGTCAGAGGTCTTGATCTTACCCAGTTTTCAACTTCCATGCTGGCTTGAACCCTGGAATTGCCGCTTGCAGCTATATTTTATATATTCTTTTGCATATGGGCCCAGGTAGTACTCAATCAGAAAAAAATAAATAAAAATTCTTCGTCTCTGTGTGCCCAGTCCCTGATGGAATCTCTGAGGTGAAAGGGAACAGGTATCATGAGTCGCGTTAAACGGATATTCTCGGTCACTGACCGGATTTTTACAACAATGACCGGAAAATCTGAAGGCCGTCGGTCATTTTGACCGGTTGCAATTACTACCCCTGCCCACTTGGCGGCGGAGTGCACAGTCAGTGGTTTAAGTGGCTGCCGTTTTCACACTGTCTGCAGAGAAAAAGTCATTCATCTGCTTCATGTAGCGTTGTTGACATAATGCCCTGGACACACCGGACGCGGAACCGAAGCACGGCACCCAGCAGCGGAGGCAGTTTTCAGTCAGAGCCCATGTTAACCTATCTGACTGTCCACACAGGCCGCTGAGCGGAGCGCCCGCGGAGTAGAGGCAGCTCTTCAGTTCAGCCTACAGGCATAACTACATAACGCCCTGGACACCCCGGACGCGTTAGTGACACGTTAGTGCCGTCCGGTGTGTCCAGGGCGAAGCCTAATGGCACGGGTGTGTGGATGTCTGTTCATCTTTTCATTCATGTCCTTATTAATGCACACTTTATAATTTGCTTATTGGATTTATTAAAAACGAACGAATGAAAACTAAATGTCTTTGAATATCTTTATTATCATTTAAAAACAAAAATTAAAATGACCGGTTAAAATAGATTATGACTGGATTTTTATGACCCTGTCGCTCAAAATGACCGGCGACGAAAAAGTCTAGCGCAACATCTGAGTATCATGTACAAAGGTTTGGAGGTGTGTGTGGAGGGTCAGTGGGGGCCCAACAAGCAAACTTTGCTCAGCAGCCCCCTTATAGATAAATATCAAAGTCTACCTAGGTAAATGGATGTGTGAACAGTGAAATACAGGCATTAAATAATGACTGTATTCGGGTATGAATGGGTCAAAGTGTGGGCAGAACAAAAGTTAAGTCAGGACCACTTCAGTCAAAGAAAACTTTATTTCCATTTGCAGTATTATATTTGGTGGTATGTTTCTGTTCTGCGGCCTCTCTGCCTTTCCTTAGGCCTACACAGAAAAGCCTAAGGCGGAGAGAGCACACCTCTCTGTTATCCATGTGCATACAAGGAAAGCCTAAGGCAGAGAAAGCAAACCTCCCTGCCCTTCCACACGCCTACATGGAACACCTAAGGCAGGGAGAGCAGCAAAGACCCCCCAGGAACAGAACAGAGCAGCATCAATGACAAACAGAAATGACACTGATAGGTCAGATGCAACTTGAAAACGGATAGTTGGGGTGGAGGCAGGTAGCGAACCGGCTTGCAGAGGAAGTAGCAACAGTAGGCAGGCCGAAGAAGTTCGAATAGGGCGTCCTGAATGAGATTTGCCAATTATTTGCATAGAAAGTAATCGTGTTGTATCAGCTGACTCCCCTCCATCAATCAGCTGAACCATCACTTGACTGGGCTGCTTGAGATCACCTTATGTAGCGTGGATGTGAGCTGAGCTTGACATCATGATGAAATGAAATGATACTTAATGAAAGTATTCTCAGTACCATAACTGAGTAGCTTTTAACCAACCTTACATACATCAACTCTGCTTTTGTTTCAGTAGATTTTTCGATAATACGGAAAACTAATTTTTTAAAGGACAAGACCAGCGTAGTTAAAGTCTGCCATTACATCTTAGTCAGATGATTTATTTTAAGTGGATTTGCACCTCCCCTCCCCCTGTGAAGCAATCTGTGAGGATGGTTCTTTAAGGAACGGTTCTCACTTTGGAGAGGGGTTGTTAGTATGACATATTCATGGTCACATGGAGACAGCTTATGCCTCACTATGTACAATGTTTCATCTGAAACATCTGTTTAACCATTCTATATGGCCACGCATACAAAGCCAACCATCACTTAAACATCACTTAAAGGGGGAGACAGGATGAATCATACAAATGGCGAAAACATTTACACCTTCAAAAAAAAAATCCCCTCAAAACCATTAATAGACCTTTTTTTTTCACTAAAAACATTTTGACCTGTCAGATAAAATGAACGATGACTGAATTCCATTTAAATGCTTAAGTTTCAGTGTCTGCCTTACTGGAACATTTGGATATGACACAGCTCCATTAATGTTAGTAGTAACACTTGTGCTTTTCCTACAGTGACAAGTCAAAATGCCTGCTGGGAAAAAGGATGGTGTCGCACTCAATTATATGCAAACACTAATTTTATAGAAGTAGTTGTGTAAATAAGGGAAAGAGAACTTGAGAGAGACGTTCAAACCCTACTTTTTGACCTCTGCACACCTGACCAATCAGTCAGCATACAGTTGCACTGTCTCCTTCAGAAAGTTACAAAAGTTTTCTGAGGCAACTCCTCTCTTATTCTCCTGCTGGAAACAGGGTTTCAGATGTGATTTGACAGCCTTATTTCTACCAAGCATTTCTGTTTGGCTCAGTTCAGTTTGTTACACTTTAGAAGTTATTTTTGTGTTTCTATTGTCAAAAGTTTTGGAAGCTATCAATAAAACTTCTCTGTTTAATCTTGTTTTTTCATCACCCTGCTACCTTATATTGTCAGATCACGTGATCTGACAATATAAGGTAGCGCAAAAACACTGCAGTTCATTGATTGGTTAAGAGAGAATCGTCACTCTTGCTATTCTACCCGCTATTTCTAAATATCCCATAGATTCTGAAAATGTCAACATGCAACCCTGTTTTGTGGGTGATCAGTGATTTGCTGATGTCCCTCTGCATCACCCGTCAAGAGGAAATACAATGGAAGCTGGATGGGGCAGTGGATAACAATCCTAAGGAGTACTGTCTGTAGTGGAAATTATAAACAGATATAGGGTTTAGATACATGTCCAGACCAATAACTGTATATAATGGTGGACAATAAGTCTCCACTTCCTGCCACCGTACAAAAATGAAGCCAAAATATCCCAGATGCAGCCGCTGCTATCTTGCGCTGGTGCTGTCATTTGGTGCTAGTCTGTGCAGTAGCCATCTCCGCTGTATCGAGTTCCTGCCCATACAACTGTCCAACCAATAATGAGGAGCCCCATTGATCATACACACACTGATTGGCACACACAGCTGTCAGTCATGATGTCAAACCTCCTTTTTACAGCATCAAATAACTAGCTATGATCAAACTTATGAGAAAATATGAACACTTAATCAAACATTAGTGTGATAAGAACTACCTAAAATGACAGAGGCCATCTTTAGGAAAAATTCATTTGACATGTACTTTGAGTTTTTAGTTTGGCTCCCATCCCATCCACTAACATAAAGAGAGCAGGCGTTATGACTTGTATTGCAACCAGCCACCAGGGGGCGATCCAGATGTTTTGGCTTCAATTTTAGGGAGCTGTCATGTTGTCCATCCTGACCATCCATGACCTTAGGTAAAATGGGACAAATAAGGTTTTACATCTTGGGCTCTTTAAATATTAGCAGCCAGTCAGCAAAGATGTTATCACATTGTTGCTACAAATGCGCTTTACATGAAACAATAATTTTCTAAAAAAAATCACTGGTCCCACATCTTGCCATGTAAATCATGTAGCATGTTGATTTTCTCATTTTGGTAATAAGAGTGCCGCAACCAAAACAATTACACCATGTCAAAACTGTGTGTGACGCAGGCAAGCGCCAGCAACTAAATCAGTTTGATTGCAATGTTTTCTATTGGACTGTTCTAACTGCCTGTGAGTGGCACGACGTGATGCAGCACACCGTTTTGAGCTAAACTTTTGTCAGACGCCCCAGTTCTATTTTTCTTATCTGTTGCTTGCATTGGTAGAGCCACAGTGGGCGAGGAACGGCCGATTCACACGGTTTAAATGAGGAATTATTTACAGGATTTGTGCTTATTTCACTACAAAAACCTAAATCAGTTGGCATCTGGCTGGAGGGAGGTGGCCAGGAAGATGAACATTTCTGGTAAGAATTGTGGGGGAGGCTAGCAAGCAAGCTTGTTTTACAAAGTGGACATGGTGGTATTATATAGTATGGTATCTTCAACAATGAGATCTATAAGTTACCTGTGATAGTACTGTTGTGAATATGAATAATAAGGAGGTACATATACACCCATTTTTTCAGTGGTTACTCTGGGACCACAGCTGCTAGGTAAACATGATGCGACAGAGTTCCATATCCAGCGCATCCAGCATGGAAAGAGAGCGTCCGATGTAATGCAAGGTGGCGCAATAGTCTGAAGCTTGCACCCAGATAGACATGGTGTAACTTAAGGGTATAAAAACAAAACTGGTAGTCGGATTTTGCAGTTTATTTAATGTTTGACTTACAATCAAAATATTTTCAAACTGCATTTTACTTTTATGATGAAGGGTTTTGAGTGAGAACTTAATGCATTCATACAAAATGGGCAAAAAAATTTAAACATTTTTCAGAAGTGAAACCAGCAATCTACCAGACACCATAAAATCATGACTTATGCTATTGTGTGCCACTCTGTCATATTACAAACATTTTCAGTATTTTTGTCTTTCAAAAAATATGGACAATTTTTTTAAATGAATAGTTAAGTTACATTAATAATAATAATAATAATAATAAACTTTATTTATAGAGCACCTTTCATGCACGAATGCAGCTCAAAGTGCTTGAACAAAGCAATATCAGAAACAACAAAACAACAACAGTTAAAAACAACACATCAATTTAAACAACATCAACAAAACAAAAACAATAACAGTGATAAAAAATCAAATCAAATCAACTCGTATTAAAAGCCAAATTAAAAAGATAGGTTTTCAATTTCTTTTTAAAAATAGCTAATGACTGAACTGATAAATTGATTTGACCATTTAAAAAAACAAACATGATTGTCCCATTTTACCTGAATATGTCATAGGGTGAGGTAGGGGTTCTTCATGTCAAGTTTCTAAAATATTTTACCTGGCAACTTATTTTTTCATAGAAATATAGCAGCAAACCAAAACAAGCTTTAAAAGTGACACTTAGGGCAGTGCACAGAATTCTATTTGGTTTCTTAACATCTACCAAAAAGTGTCCCAGTTCCCTGACTTCACCTTAGAGTCTATGGTCTGCACAGGTAATGTATCGGTTCCAAGTGTGCTATAATGAGAGCGTTGGGTGGAAACACAGGTAATGAAGCACTTTTTGAAGTATATTGAGGCCTTCAGGATGCCATAATAAGCTATTTTGCTATACTGGTCTACGGGTACCACAACTGTTCAAAAGTGACACGTTTGTCTTTTACCCCCATGAGTCAAACGGCAGTGCTTTTGCTTGAGAATATTGTAGCATTTGTTGAGATACATAGCCAGGAGGGCCATTTTTGGGTTCAAATGTTATATAAGCAACAATAAAAGCCCAGTGTACTGTGCTGTTGATGTTACTCACAGCCTAGAATGGTCCAAATAATGAATAGATCACTGTGTAGTGATAGTGAAACACATTTATGCAACACCTGTGAATGATGGCTGTAAATGTTGTGAAACATTTGACCTGTGACTGATTGCACTTCATAAACATCATCATAAACAGCCATAGCCACATACATCTGTCATCCAAATCTGAACTATAAGCTCAAGGGATAGCTCAGATTTTTTGAAGTGGGGTTGTATGGGGTACTTATCCATAGTCAGTGTAATAGATACAGTAGATGTCAGTCAGTGTGCCTCCAGTTTTGAGAAGCAGGCTGGAGTGTGACATGGAAGCTCAGCAATGTACTGCTGTGGAGGTGTCAGCAACAAAATGTATTTTAGCCACCTAAAATCAACATCAGTTTAAGAGCATGCTATATTGAGAGTCATTTCATCGCTTTACTTTTCCATCAGACAGCCTATTCTGACTGAGAAGCAGTTAATGACTTTAGTTCCCCATTTATGGGCACAGCACAGAAGAGCCAGCTGTTCAGGTCAAGACTCAGCTGTCCATTTACATCTAAAGGAGAAAGGTAATTTCCTTCAAGGACAGCGGTGTGCACATCTTGGCCAGAGAAGGTAGATGGTGGGAAAGAGGAGTGAAAAAAGCGATCTACGTCAAACTGGAACGACCGTCGTTAAACAGAGGAGGTGGCCTACAACACCACTTATCACCCACTTACAATGCAACCTACATGATGGCTGGGTGGGTCAACTACTGTAGAGGTAAAAATCGGTGCCTGGAAGTGGGCCTGTAGGCTCCCGACCTCGTCCTCCACGTAACTTCTCAGTTGTCCTCTGATGTCGATCTGATACTTTGGATTCTACTAAGTTCAATTCAATTCAATTTTATTTATAAAGCCCAATATCACAAATCACAATTTGCCTCACAGGGCTTTACAGCATACGACATCCCTCTGTCCTTATGACCCTCGCAGCGGATAAGGAAAAACTCCCCAAAAAAACCCTTTAACAGGGAAAAAAAACGGTAGAAACCTCAGGAAGAGCAACTGAGGA
>NC_065523.1:3962026-4008502 GCF_006386435.1 Epinephelus moara | reverse complement strand
TGAACAGGCCCGTTTTTAATGGTGTAATACTTTCGCTTTGGGCCTGGAAGTCCCCAAATTTCCCACCCTTAGCTTCGCTTTTGCTTTCACTTTATTTTTAAAAAACATGTGAGTTTTAGGGACTTTCTTTATGCAGTCCCTTGTGCTCTTTTACAATACAGACCTTTAAATGTGTTAGATAATACAAGCATTTGAGTGTGTGTGTTCATATTATACAGAACATGATATGTTATGTGTGTTCTTTTAGTGTAGATACAATATCAACTCATAACTCTGTATTATGCATCTCAATCAGTCTGTTAACCCCTTTTACATCGTTTTCTCAATCAACTTATGCAGTATAACACTTTTTACTTGATTAGGGATTAACTCTTTACACTACACTACTCACAAGTGACTTTAACGACTCTGAAACTCAGGGCTCACATGTGACCCAAAGACTCTATAAGGGTTCACACCCACACAGGGTTTCAAGCCTGCAACCCCCTAAACAGTCAGTTAGAACTCAAGAAACCTCTTGGATGAGAAGTGAAATGCCTCCAACAAAGTTCCCATGATATAGCGCTGAGAACTGCTTCGCTTCCGTGCTGGACTCCTTTCTGCTTCTCCAAACTGGAGGCCTTCCTCCTGACATCTAATGTTTGTAATATACTGTATGTGGATAAGTATCCCATACAACCCCACTTAAAAAACTATACTATCTCTTTAATTATGTCAAACATAAAATAAAACAGGACCAATTCTTTGCTTTGCATAGGTTCATTCTTACTCCACTTTATTTATTTGTTTCTTTTACTTGTTTTGGTCTTGTGCAAGTAGCAAAATGCTTTGCTCGTTTACATATCATAATAGGCACAAACAAAAATACAGTACATGCATGCCCTCTGAAATGTATCCAGGAGACATACACAGAAACATCAAATCAATGTCATTGCAGTAAAATACAATACAAAATAAAAATGAAAACAATTCAGATTATTATTATGGACGTCAACTAAGATATTATTATTATGAGAAGTAAAAATTTTGCTACAATAATGAAACTTACTAAAATATTTGTCAAGTAAAAAAGCTATGAAAATTGTGGTTATATTTCTTGTCCAGCATGCACCTCATACTTTCATATAACACTCCATGAAGACAAACTCCCTGATTTTTTTAAGTAGTCAACAGCATCTATAAATTGGGGAATTTCCTCTGGAATTTCCTCTGAGTTCAGTTGTTTTAAAACTCAACCCTAAGCTAAAACGAAGTTTCAAGGTGCTGTTGGTGCTGTTACAAAATCAGAAGCGTATTTTTAACACACCCATTAGGTAACATCAGGACCAGATACAGGATCTCTCAGAAATTTCTCCGACATCTACTTCTTGGTCAGTGTTTTGTTTTCAACGTCAACCTCAATGGCAATCAATATTACTTTGTCTCAAATGGAAAAACATAACTTGGCACCCTGAATGACTTTTTTTCCCCCTTTTTGTTCATCCCACTTGCCAGTGCCTGTCTGTCTGTCCAACTGTCCTTCTACCCATTCACGAGGGCCTGGCCTGGCCACCTCCAGTCCCGTCTCGGCACCAATTAATCTACCAAAACACATGAACAGACCTGTTAGTTTAGTCTACAGGGTTTGTCAAATGCAGCTCACAGCCAAGTTTGTGAGTTTAAGACAAATTCCTGTGCAACACATACAAAAAAATAAAAACATTTTAAGGATTTTTTTGTACAATGTGTTTACCTCTGCTGTTGTAAAATCATCCTATCTACATGAAACCATAAGTAATACATGTTTTGCTAATACTGCAGATGAATAGGAAGCTAGTTTGGTTAGCTGGCAAGTTGCTGTTGGAGGCAAATCCCATCCCAGTTACCTCCTGGACTGTATATAAAAATGGATGACATGACAGCTCCCCAAAACTGAAGGCAAAACGTCAGATCGCCCCCTGGTGGCTGGTTGCAGTATAGGTCATTACCCTTACCCCCTCCATGTTAGTGGATGGGACATGGGCAAACTAAAAATTCAAAGTAGGTCTACATGTCAAATACATTTTTCATGAAGATGGTTTTTTTGTCATTTTAGGTAGCTATGGTCACACTGATGTATGTTCAAGTGTTTTTTTTCCTGATGAGTTTGGTTTTAAATCGATATCTCAGAGGTGGCTACTGCGTAGACACTGGCTCCAAATGATGTCACCAACGCAAGATGGCGATGGCCAATCCGGAATATTCTGGCTTCAGTTTTATGCAATAGGAGGAACTGGAGACATTTAGTCCATCTTTATATGCAGTCTGTGGGAACAACACATACAAAAAATCAAAACATTTCATGATATGTTTTGTAATACGTGTTTACCTCTGCTGACATAAAATCATCCTATAAATATATGAAACATTATATAATAAATTTTAAGCTAATACTGCAGATGAAAAGGAAGCTAGTTTGGTTAGCTGGCAGGTTGCTCTAAAATGCCGGGGGCTGACTTCACTCCCGTTTCGCCTGTCTCCTGCTGGGGCTTCTGGCTGTCCTGCTTGGGGCCTGGTGGAGGGGCCTCTCCCTCGCCTCTCCGATACCCCAGTCTGGCCTTGCCTCCTCTCTTTGTCATATTTTTATTTTATTTTTTGTTTGTTTGTTTGTTTGTTTCTTATTATTATTATTATTATTATTATTATTATTATTATTATGATGATGATGATGACTATTATTATCTATTATTATACTGTATTCTAGTTCAGTATTATTATTATTATTATTATTATTATAGTTCTATTTCATGTTTTACTATATCAGATTGTGTTTTGTTATTGTGTTATTATACTATACTTATATATATTATCATTAGATTGTCATATTATCTTATACAGTGTTATAGCACACTCCTGTTAAGTTTGTTTTGTTGTACTGTATTATTCTATATAATGATATACCACAGTGGACATAATCTATAGCGTCAGTATTATTATATCATTTTATTACTACATTATAACATTAATATCGCACCCTCTGTCTCATCCAAACACCCCCACGCACACACGCTCTCACTCACACACCCACACACACACACACACACACACCTACTCACCTACTCCTATATACTCCCTTCTCAAACTCAAAAACTGATGTAAGCGGCTACCTGTTTTGTTCTGTTGGTTTTTATTTCTGTTTTTGTTTGTTTTGTTTTTGTTATTTTCTTGTCTGCTTGCTTTGTTTTGCACTTTATTTGTCCTGTATCACCTTGTTTGTTGTCTTGTAATTTCACTAATAAAAAAATAAAATAAAAAAAATAAAAAAAGAAAAAGAAAATCTCAGTGCAGTTAGTTATAATTAGCAGTTAGCTAATAAAAGGGCTAATTCCTGTGTTTACCTCAGCTGGACTCAGAAACATATTGTCAAAAATTGATGTACAGTTACGTAAATGTGGAGCGCTTTAGGAGGCATAGGCTACTAATCCTGATCATTTTTTTCCACATTCAAGGAGATGTAAATTTGCCATGTTTCACAGACAGAATGGAGTAAGCAGGTGCCCCAGAAGTGCCCTGGGCTTTGAAGCCAATTTTTGTAATGGCCATACAGTGTTACTGCAGTTTCCTGGGTCCGTCACATGATGCCATTGGGCCCCAAAAAGACTTTTTCCCATAGACCTATACTGGGAAAAAGACGTCTGTGAAGCGTCACAGCCATCACAAAATGAGTAATTTCGCTATCAAGATTTAATTCACTCAATCCGATAACATTTGGACATGAAAGTATGAAAGAGCCTCAAGATCAAACTGTTGTATACCCATCCAAGTTAGCGGAGCACTAAACTGGAAGTCAGCCACTTGGTCAACAAAAGCTAGCTGCTCAGCCATGCCCTGCAGCAGCCGTAAGTCTCTAGTACGCCTGCTCTATGATGCAGAAGCAGCGCTGATCATCTGGGTAATTTCATACCGCAGACATAGAGCAATTTTGGCTTCATGTGCCATTAAGCAACTTTCATAAGAATGAACAGAGCCCTGCCGCCAATGCTGTATCCAGGTCTCTTAATACATCCATGAGAGTAAAGGCCCTGATGCACCAAGCCGATGGTTGGCCGTTGGTCAAAGTTGGGCCGTTGGTGAGCGTCTGCCACCCTCATTGGTGCAGTGTGTCCCGCATCGTTGGCCCTCACCAATTGGCCTTTTTTTCTGCCGATTCATCATGTTGATTCAGTGTTGACACAGTGTTGACACAGTGGAGCCCATGAGCGACTCTAATTGGCAGTTCAGCTCTGTGCATGAGAAGAGAAACGGAAGTGAGGAATGTTAACTAAGGACTTAAGTCGAGAGGGAGTGAGGTCGAAACAAACTTGTTTTGTGAGTTAAGATTATTTGTCTTTAGCCATTGATCTCTTTAGCAGAAACATTTCCTAATGGTTTGTGTTCTTGTTCACTGGCGCACGGTAAATATGCTATGTTGTTTTCAAATTGGATTGTGTTGTTAATGTGCTAACTGGCTAACTAGCATCAAGACAATCTTCTGGTTTCCCTTTTTGGATGACGATTACAGACAACGGCCATCTGCTGGTAGGGTGGGGTATGTCCTCTCACTCAGGCGCAGGACACGTGCTTTTTGGCCATTGGTTTGGTGTTCATGTGCAACTTTTTGGTCAAGACATGGTTTGGTGTGTCTGGGCTTTCAGACCCCAAGCTGAAAAATAACAGCATTTTCTTTTAATGCATAATCAGGTAATGCCCATAGTATTCACTCTGGTCATGTGGTAACATACTGTAATTGAGTGTGGAACCATAGAACTTGAATGGGGTGTTTCAATGGGCTGATAAAGAGAAACTCTTCATGATCAGGCAGGAGGCCTTTTTCTGCTAACACAAGAGGTCTTCACATGGCAAACAGTCAAAGACCACATGAGTACTACGTCAGTGTCATTACTACATAGATTTCCAATTAAGCTCTGTTCATAATACATTACATCTCTGGCTTCACCTGTCTGTTGAAGTGATAGCCTGTTGTCATTCAGGGCACTTTCACACAAACAAATATTCCTCATGGCTTTATTCAGACATGACTGTTATGGAAAGACCCCTGCTGCTTGTGTAATTTTTGTCAGCTGTTAAAGAATGATACAAAAGTAGAAGAATGTTTCATGTTTTTTTTTTTATGATAAGTCAACAAAGACAACAGGTATTTTGTAGATGGTTCTTTTGGGGGGATTTGGGGACTTCATAATTGCGTCTTTGCTTTTTGCAGATGATGTGGTTCTGCTGGCTTCATCACACCATGACCTCCAGCATGCACTCAGGCGGTTTGCAGCTGAGTGTGAAGTGGTCGGGATGAGAGTCAGCACCTCCAAGTTTGAGGCCATGATTCTCTGCTGGAAAACAGTGGATTGCCCTCACTTCAAGTATCTCTGGGTCTTGTTCATGAGTGAGGGTAATCTGGGGCGTGAGATGAATGGGTGGTTTGGTGTGGTGAAGAGGGAGCAAAACTCTCAGTTTACTGGTCCATCTACATCCCAACCCTCACCTATGGTCATTAGCCTTAGGTAGTGACATGCACAAGCAGCCAAAATGAGTTTTCACTGTAGGGCGTCTGGGCTCAGCCTTAGAGATAGGGGTGAGGAACTCAGACATCTGGAGGGAGCTTGGACTAGAGACGCTGCTCCTTCGCGTTGCATCTGATCAGGATGCCTCCTGGGTGCTTCCTGTTGGAGGTGTTCCAGGCATGTCCCACTAGAAGGCGGCCCTGGGGCTGACCCAGAACACGCTGGAGGGATGATATATCTCATCTGGCCTGGGAATGCCTCGGGGTCACCCAGGAGGAGCTGGAAAGCGTTGCTAGGCAGAGGAGCGTCTGGAGTACTTTGCTCAACCTGCTGCACCAGTGACCAGGCCCCTGGATAAGCGAATGAAAATGGATAGATGGATGGTTTTTCCCTCCGCCATTCCCCAAAAATTCCTTTCCACACAAGCACTTCTATAAAAAAAATATCCGTCCAAATGAAAATGCAAAACATAAATATACCTGTGTACATGTGGACAAGGTCACAGGCTTTATTAATGATGGATTCTAATTCTTATTTTGCTGTTGAAGATTATATTATAATAAACATGAGGGGTGCTTGCCTCGTCTACTCAAAGTGAATCCCGGATTGGGATTTACCGTTTCATCATTTATAAAAACTTCATTCATTCATTTTCCGTAAGAGCTTATCCTGTTGGGGGTCGCGGGGGGGCTGGAGCCTATCCCAGCTGACACTGGATGAGAGGCAGGGTACACTCTGGACAGGTCACCAGACTATCGCAGGGCTGATATATAGTGACAGACAACCATTTACACTCACATTCACACCTACAGGCAATTTAGAGTCACCAATTAATCTAGCCTGCATGTATTTGGATTGTGGGAGGAAGCCGGAGCACCCAGAGAAAACCCACGCTGACACGAGGAGAACGTACAAACTCCACACAGAAGGGCTCCCACACCCTGGGCTTAAGCCAGGAAACCTCTTGCTGTGAGGCGACAACCTAACCACTGCACCACTGTGCCGCCTATTTATAAAAATCACACTGCCTATTTTGTAATGTTCAAGTGGTGCAGAAGTATAGAATGACACCATGTAAAGTCTTGTATATAATTCCTATTAGCTAAAACACTGTTTTGCCAGATGGTCATGTATTCATACATGAAGTTGGTCTGAGAGAAAAAGTACTGCTAAAAGGAAAGCATGCATGCATTTAATTTCTCTCTGCATGTTTTACCTTGTGCTGCTGCTGCCTTTATGTTCATCTGACATCATTCTGTTCAGACTTGTCATATTAAAGGTGATACAGAAATGTTTCAGGTCCAACCTTGTCAGATTGTCATCATGACTTTAACAAACATTTGACCCGGGTGCTTACTCAGACAAGAGACTAACATGTTGAATTGCTATCAACTTAACATTAAGAGGTGCATGTTTGACAGGGGCTTTAATGATTGATTATAAAGAAACAGATAATGCTGAAAAATTAAACTGGACAAGAAAGTCAGTGATTACCCTGAGGATGAGGAGGGCACCTTATTTTTCATTTTCAACTACTTCTACCTTTTGAAATGGTGAGTATGAAGGCTGCTGTTACTGCTAACTCCCTCAAGTATTTTCAGCCAATATAAAACAATGACAGAAGACTAAATATTCAGAAACCTCTCACTATGATGCAACACTAATCAACCTCAGCTCAAACTGCAGCCTCCAAAATGACCGTACAGTTGAATAAACTTCTCTAAAACAGCTTAAACAAAAATGGAACATTATAACCTTCATGAAAGTAGGGTTTATGGCAGGACTGTTGAATTAAACTGCATTAGTTTAACTCTGTGTACGCTAATAAACTAACAACTTATTGCAAATGTAGATTATGTTGAGACAACTTTGTGCTCAGTTGAGTTAAGTCCAAAGTGCCTGACTTTGCTCTCACTTGCAGAGAATCTTGCTGGTATTTGACAGTAAAACTACTGTTGGTATTGGGGAGTTTGGCGTGATCATCTTTTCTCAACTGTGCCAAATAGTCAGTTACACAGTCAGTCCTCCTTATCCATTGCGAGGGTCCTAACGACAGAGGGATGCCGTATGCTGTAAAGCCCTGTGAGGCAAATTGTGATTCGTGATACTGGGCTTTATAAATAAAATTGATTGATATTGTAATCTCACTCTGGCAAGCCTATAAAGTACACCTGTTGTAGGAGAGGTAGCTTTAGCTGACAGCTAGCACTTCTGGATGCTCACAGGAGGAAACTCGTTCTCGTCGTCCAGAGACACAGGTCCAGCAGCAAACTCATGCTCTGGAATGACTTCCCCTTTCTTTACACCACCGTCTTCAGAGTAGCCTGGGTAGACACAGGTGACAGAGGCAGACCAATCATGAGAGCAGCCTCAGCTTTACTTGACACAAGCAGACCTCAAATTCACCATATACCCTGAGTTCCCATCGGATCTGCTCAGTTTTACCCACATCTAGGTCTAAGTATGATAGTAAGTAAAGCCTAGTTCACATTACATGATTTTCACCGTGAATGTGATGTCACAGAGGATCTTGACAGCCCCCTTGAGGTGAGTCGGCAGGTAGTTTGCCACGACGAGTCCTCAAGCCTACAAGCAAGTCGCCCCCTCGTCTGCGACTGGGTCTGGATATCTGGCATGCTAGAAAACTGGAGAAGTGTGACACAACTGACAAAGAGCATCAGCCAATGAGAGGCAGGATATGTCTCACGTCAGCACGCAGGAGGACAGAAGAAATGTGAGGAGGGCAAGCTGCAGGGTTGCCAGGTCTGCTTATTAGCTGCAACTTTGGGCTTGTTTCTAAAGTGGAGATGCTTATTTGGGCATGCTCTCTAAACGTAACCTTTCTCGATATATATCTATATAATAAGTTATTTAAACGCATGATAGTCGCTTCTTTTGGGCTTGTTTGTTTCCATAGCCCTGGTTGCTTGTTTCTCTATTAAGATCTGGCAACACTGACAAGCCGGCAAGCAACAACAATGGCGGCATCCACAGGATCACGGGGAGTGCGTTGTGTTTGGACCCAGGCCCTCGAGGCAGATCTGATTCAACACTGGGAAGAATATCCATGCCTTTATGATGTGTCGTCTCCAAGTTAAACGTAGTTTGGTGACGTCACCGTGTTATCTGGGGCTCTGTCGGTGAGGGCTTTGTGGAGAAATCTTGTAGTGTGCACACACAGGTCGTAACGCAGTTGGCGAGACTCCTGATGACAGAAACACACGTCGCCAGGTATGAACACTCAAAAGATTACAATAGTCTCTGTGACGCAAAATCAGGGTGAAAATCATGTAATGTGAACTAGGCTTAAGCAACAAGCAGGGGTGGGACCAAGTCATTGTTTTGCAATGAAATCTTAATTCAAGTCCCAAGTCAAGACAGGCTAGTCCAAAGTTAGGTCCTCACTCAAGTCCCAAGTCAAGGGAGACAAGTCCTGAGTCAAGTTCCAAGTAAAGACTCACAAGCCAAGGGTCAAGTTCCAAGTTCTAAACTTTGAGTTTTGAATCCGTAACCAGTCACAATGTGTTCTTTCCCAAGATAATGCCATCTTAACAACATAATAATAATGTGTTACATTTACAAAAATCATGTATGCTTTTTACAATTTGTCTTTATTCCTTAAAACAGTTTGTTAAAAAGTTACTTAGCTGTTGAGGTGATGTTAGCCTAGAATTAGCTCGCTAACAATAGCCCCTTTTCAACCAACATTTCCAGGAACTTTTATTACCAGGAATTTATTTACCTGGGAAAAATAATTCCTGGTAATCTGTGTGGTTTGCCTTTCCACCCACCTCAAAGTTCTGGGAAATTTATTCAAATTAGCGTGATGACATAGATGATTCGACGTGTGTCCTGTATTTGGCTCCGCCAGCTTGGCTGGTTACGTGCTGGCAGAGGGTTGGGGCTGTTTGTCTCAGCCAGCAGCTAAGTTTTAAAGTATTTTAAGATACGTGTCAAACTAAGTTAGTCTACATACAGACAGCTGTCGTTTGAGCTTAGTAGTTACAATTCGCTATCAGCTGAACTAGCGTGCTGTCCTTGTGTAAGACATAACGTTAGTGTCGGTGGATGAGAGACTGTGGACAGAGCATAATGAATATCGCTGTCTACATGTTTACATGTTCATGCTTGCTGAACACATGTATTGATAAAGTATTGGCTTCTTACTCGCTGAGGAGTGTAGCTGCTGTTAACTCGAGTCATTTTCGAGTTATCTTAACTTCGTTACACAGCTGTTGACCGGTTATCGTGTCGCATTGATGTATGTGTCTATGGATGTGAGTGTGTGTGTGTGTGTGTGTGTGTGTGTGTGTGTGTGGAGGAGTTCAGCGCCGGCACAAAAGAGCCGATACCCTTAGCGCTTATCAATACTACGGTCTTTGATAATTTAGCCCCAGGGCTAATTTAGTACCGGATTTCGATACCCATCCTTAATTAAAACACAAATGAAGTGGAGCCTGTAGAAGTGAAATAAAGTTTGCAGCAGCTGCCCATACCAGGAAGTGCGTAAAACTGTGTGTGTGTGTGTTCCACCGATCAGCGTTCTTCAGCACACAGCCCCACCCCTCAAGAATTCCGGGTAATCTGAAAAGTCCTACCCCCCTACTAGGTACTTTTTCCAGGGTAAATTTGGGGTTGAGGGAAAGAAAGGTAATTTCGGTGGAAACGCACGGAGGTTTTTCAAAATCCCGGGTAAATTAGAAAAGTTCCTGTGGTGGAAAAGGGGCTAATGTTAATATTAGTCCTGACAAACCATTCTTTGTGCAACTTCAAATGTCGAACAAAGTTGGAAGTTGTTGAGTCTCCATTTAATTTTTGACCCATAAATTTCTATTTGTACTTTTTTTGGTTGTTGTTTTTAACCATCTCGTAAAATTATCTTTGATATAATTTTTTTCAACCGCTACTCAGTAACCTAACATAAGTTCTTCATGGTTCACTTCTGCAACCTGACGGGATGCTGTCAGATTGGCTCAAACTAAGTGGATCTGGGGCTTATGTGTTGACTTGCTGGGAATGAATAGCGTTAATGTTCGTCGATTCAGGAAATGAAGTGAAATTAATTGACTCCAGGATTCAAACACATTTTTATCAACAAATTTCTGACCTGTCATGACTTGTCTATGCCCCTGAGGCAAATTTCCATGACCATACCATGTTTCCCCTAAGATCTTTTCCAGCAACAGTGCTCATATAAGTGAGTTTTGGCTGTTAACAAGTGGAACGCACAGACAAGTTACCTACATTAAAAAACTGTATCCAAATAGTGTAAGAGGTTTTTGAGTGATGACATTAAAACAAAAAAACTGTTTTAATTGCCCCTAATCTCCCCTTATCAATCCTGCAATTCCAGTCGCAGAGACAAAACAATTCAAATTTCATAGAAATGCAGATGAAAAGTTGGAATACATAAAGATACAATGACGGTTGTGTGGGCACGAAATAGGACAAAACAAAGCTACGTTAACACTGTCAGAAAACAGTAGAATGTATCACAGCCTCTACAGAAGCATTCTGTGCAGTGTGTGTGTGTGCGCGTGCGTGCGTGTGTGCGTGCGAGTGTGTCGCGAGCGAGGAGAGACGATGTGTCTGTCTGTACTGGGCAGGTGAGCTGGACATCAGGTTACCAGTAAATCCTGACAGTATCGGGGCGCTGGTGGCTTAGTGGTAGAGCAGGCGCCCCATGTACAAGGCTGTTGCCGCAGCGGCCCGGGTTTGACTCCAGCCTGTGGCCCTTTGCTGCATGTCACTCCCCCTCTCTCTCCCCCTCCACGCTTGTCTGTCCTATACATTAAAGGCTAAAAAGCCCTAAAAAATATCTTTAAAAAAGAAAATCCTGACAGTATCAGTGAATGCTTAGTGGGAGCTACAGTTTGTAGCAGTGGTGAAGTACTGCTGTTTATAGGGTAAACACTGCATGCATTCTCTGAAACGTCTGCCTTAAAAGTCACATGAAAAATAAGAATAAAAATCCATGTCAATTTAACAGTCATTTTCTTAAAATTAGGAGCCAGCCCAAAAGAACATACAGTATTTATGTTCATGCGTTCACCACATGCAAATCTGAGAGCTATCTAGTTGCTGGGGAAACTATGACCTCAGAAAGCCAGCTTGTGTCTTTATATAACTGGTAAGAATAATGGTAGTGAGAATTAGCCACCTTGAGCACCCATAGTACCTCAGCAGTTAAGGCTTTGTTTCTGGAAACAGCACCCAAAATGGTCCTGTGTTTGGCGGTAGTGAGAGGGAAGCACTGCAGCTGCCAGCGGGTGTCACGTTGGTCACCAGGTGAAAGCGTTGGTAATGGGACTTGATTCTTGAAGCAGCAGTTTAACATTAGCTCCTTTGGCATGGCTAGCTAATGCTGCCTCTCCTATGTTCAAAAAGTTATAAGTTTAAGTACACTGTCCACATTTAGCACATACCAGGTCCTGGTCTTTCTCATGCCTTGCCTTGCACTTGTCTGAGTGAAGCCAGACATTACTAAATCAGCATTTTCTGGCATTATGTGAATTTACATCTGGACTAAGTAGAAGCTGTGACTCAGGTCCAAGTCTGACGTTGGCTACGCAGAGAACAACATAACGTCAAGTGACAGGACTGATCTGTCCAAACATTAAATACATTTATACATTATATATGCTCTATACATGTGCAGCAAATTTCCAAGACTTTTCCAAAACCTTCTAGGTTTATTTATTTTACAAAACATTTCCAGGCCTAGAAAATTGCTATTTTCCAATTCCATGACTTTTCCAGGTTTTGACTGTATGAACCCTGTGACTCATGGCCCATTTTTTAGGTATCAAGTATTTTCAAGTCAAAAGGCTCAAGTTCAGGTGAAGTCACAAGTCATTTAGTTTTGAAGTGGAGTTGCAAGTGTTTTTTTGTTTTTGCTTTTTTGTCAAGTTGTCAAGCTGAGTCTCAAGTCATTAAATATGTGACCTGAGTCTGACTCAAGTCCAAGTCATGTGACTCAAGTCCACACCTCTGGCAACAAGCACTTTATTTGAAGTACACTGAGACCACATTCTGACAAGCCGAGGGCAAAGACTGGCCCCACTGGGAAGGTGCAAGTACATGCGTTTTACAAACATCGATACATCAATACATATTGAGATTTAAACAATATTACTGTTACTGTTACCAAGAAGAACACCAACCAACATTAGCAGCCTACATGGGTGTGTTTTACGTTGACATTTGATTTGAAATCGCCTAGATTAGTCATGAGACTAACAGGTAAGGTATGGTATGGTTTACACAGTGCTAAGGCTTTCAGAGCTTCCTGTAACAGCAGATGGAGGAGGCAGTGACAGAAAAATGTGGGCATAATTTGGAGAAACACCAATGAGCCTTGACGGGTAAAGATCTTCATGGGCTACTTTTTTGGAGCTGTGGAACACCTACTTAAACCTAATGTATATAAATCAGTTGACGTAAAATAGTGACCCAATCTGGAGGGGGCCTGAGGACGGTCGGACACTGCCAAAAAAAAAAAAAAAAACCCTGCATACAACATGCATCAAGCTTTGGTTTAGTGTGGCTATAGTGCAGTACTAGTAAGAGTTCTAACTCTCACTGCCTCTGTCTGCCAAAAATACTCTGCCTACCACAAACATTGCAGTCCTAGTTACATCAAACTATCACAGTCATAACAATGTAAATAAAAAGCCAGGACTAAAAGGCCTTTGGCTAAACACTTCTATTTAAATGGGGAAGTGATTTCAGCAGTAGGTTTAAAAAAAAAAAAAAAAAAAAAACCTGAATGAGCTGAACTGAGCGAGAAGTCTAATCCTTTCTATTACACACAGATGGAGAAATGTCTGCGACTACTAACCAGTAAGGGTTGCAGTAACGGGACCAGCGGCTGGTAAGGCAGCAGTCGCAGCATAGGATGGACAGGCCTGTACTGGCCCGCTGACCTCTGACCCTTCTGACTCTTTTCCTTCACCTTGATCATCATCAGTACCAAAAAGCCTAAGAGAGGAAGAGAAAGAAGGAAGCAAGAACACAGAAGTCAAAACAGTATAGCACAGTTGATTCTTTTCCTTTCAGATGCATTCAGCACTGTAAACAATGACTCAAAGTTTTGTGTTTTACAACCTTCTCATGTCCTTTTATTACATCACAGTATGCAACTGCCACCCATAAGTGTACCATACAGGGGTACAATCCCGATTTCACAAAAGTCAGGGCACTATGTAAAACGTGAATAAAAATAGAATGTAATTGTAGGAGCCACTGTTTATGGTTTTGTATTTGTTTATTGTTCGTGTCCCGGTTGCCACGGGTGACGGTGTGGGTGGATGCATCAGGTGAAGTTTATATTAGGCACAGGTGTAGCAGAGCAGGTAATGATGCATGGGTGACTGGGAGATCACACGGTTTTTACCTCTTGCATGCTCAGATTACCGTATACAACTCTTTTCCTGTCAAATGAAGCATCATTAAATGGGAACCCCAACAGTGGAAGACCGCCTGGACATTCATTCATTCTTTTATTCAAGCAAGTTTAAAACAGGTCTTCACCTGCACCCAGCCGAGTGGCTAATCGTTGATCAGGATAGTCGCTAGAGTAATGACTTGCGAATCTTTTTCAACTGATATCCATTTTGGTACAGTACAAAGCGAAGATATTTATACATTCATTCTGAATTTGATGCCTGCAACAAAAGACTGGGAAAGCTATGGAATGTCCAAAAAAACACCTGGAACATTCCACAGGTAAACAGGTTAATTAGTAAAAGGTGACAGTATCATGATTGGGTATTAAAATGGCATCCTCAAAAGACTCAGTTGCTTATAAGAAAGGATGGTCACTTTGTGAAAAACTGCTTCGGCAAACAGTCAAACACTTTAAAACAACACAATTGCAAAGAATTTATGGATTTCACCATCTACGATCCATAATATCATCAAAAGATTCAGAGAACCTGGATTAAGGCTGAAAACCAATACTGAAAGCCTGTGACAGTTGACCCCTCTGACAGCACTGCATTCAAAGACGTTTGTCTCATCTGAGATGGACTGATACAAAGTGGAAATGAGTGCTGTGGTCTGACAAGTCCAAATTTCAGATTGTTTTTGGAAACCATGGACATCATGTCCTCCAGGTTAAAGAGGAAAAAGACCATCCAGATTGTTACCAGCTCAAAGTTCAAAGGCAGCAACTGTGATGGTATGGAGGTGTGTTGGTGCCCATGGCATCATGGGTAATGCTGAAAGGTATATATACAGGTTTTGGAGCAACATATGCTACCATCCAGATTACGTCTTTTTCAGGGACGTCCCTGCTTATTCCAGCAAGACAATCAATTAGTGTCCTCAGTTCAATAACACTTACTGTGTATCGTTAAAAGAAAACGTGATGTGACACAGTGGTAGTCATGCTCCTGTCCCAAATTTGTTGAAAGGTGTTGCAGCATCAGATTCAGAATGACTGTATGTTTACAAAAATACAATAAAATGTATAATTTTGGACATTAACTATCTTTGTGCTGAATTTCATTGAATGTAGGTCAAAAAGGAATTGCAAATTATTGTATTAAGTTTTTATTTAAGTTTTACGCAACATCCCAACTTTTTTTGGAATCAGGTTGTATACAACTTTTAGTGAAATTGTGAAAAAACAAACAAACAAAAAAAAACACTATTCACACCTGTCCCAGCCCCATGAAATCAGTTGTAGCCTCACCTGTGTTTGTGGGCCAACATGCACTCGCCTCCATCCAGTGGATCCACGTTGTAGATGAACAGCTGCCCATCAGCTGTGGCAACCAGTAGCCTCGGAAGCTTCTGGATTCTGGAACATCGGATTGAGTAGGCTATCTGTTTCAGTTGTTTTGTAACAATTACAGACATTCACTTACCCCCAACCCAACAGTGAGAGGAACAATCAAATGATTAATTTACACTTTGTCAACCTAAAAATAGTTTGCCGTTAACCACTTCTATGTACCAGGAAAAGCTGGACCAGGAATGTAGACAACTAGTTCTGTCAGGGTTACACTTACAAGAACAAACACACCATATGACCATGCGTAATGTATAGTGCTGTAGTCTCCTGGTCGACTGGTTGATTATTTGGTGGATATGCTCTCGTCCGACCAAATTCTCATTGGTCGAATAATCACCGTGTTACTGTCATAAGGAGAAAAGTGCTACATCAATAGCTTTCCAGGATTAATCCATTATTTCCTGCGGCGGGAGGGACAGGCTAACTTAACCTGTGAAAATAGGGGTGTTTTCAAAACACCCCTTTGTTTACACAACGTTGAACTCGCCCACCCTAACGCTCAGAGTCGCGGTGAGACAGACCTCCTGCCTGTTTCTGACACCGTTTTCCTCAGTGGAAACAAAGCTTGTATTTACTTGTATTTCACAGATAAGAAACAATAAATTGTGAAGACAGTAAAGCCTCCACTAAAATAGCATTTTAAGTCTTGTATGTGATTTATCCTTCAGGGATTTATACTTCGGGATTTATCCTGGCTTCATATGAACAGAGGAATTCTCCGCTCGTCGCTAGGCTAATTTATACAATGTAAAATGCCATAGGCTGGCGCTAATAATGTTAGCATATTGTATTTGTTTGGAAAACGTGTTTAGTGTGACAGTTGTTTTGTCGGTGAATCTTGTGAGTTGTAATGGAGCCAAATTGAGTGCCCTTACCTATCTTAAATGTTGCTGTTGTCCCTGACTTTATATGAGACAAGGGAAAGATCGCTAGCTGCTAGGCTAATTTATGCAATGTAAAATGCCATAGACTTGTACTAATAACGTTAGCATGTTGTATTGGTGGGGGAAATGTGTCCAGATAAAGACAAGTGTTTGTCTGTCAATGCTGCAATTTATAGTGAAGCCAATTTGCATTGTGTTTGAAATTGTCTCTATTAAGCCATATTTAATGTGTGTTTTGAATCAACCAAACTTTACAGCACTTAACAGAGTCCTCCACCTAGTGTTTTGGAGGTGTAACTGCAGAGTGACAGACACACCCACTGTTGCCAACTCCTCAGTAAGAAAAGTAGCTATTGGCTGTCCTAAAAGTTGCTAAAAGTCGCTAAATGATGTCATCGCCTAATTTGCATAATTGTCCATATGCATGTAATTGTAATGGCTGCTGTAGGAGAGAGGAATAACGTCGTGGGAGAGACAAAAACTGAGTAAAAAAAACACCCTGAATATGTTTAGAACTACAAATGAACCTTCTTTCAGTGATTTATATNCGAGTACCGAATACCGTTGTTTAGTTTTTCATTAGTTTTTGCAGATGAACCCCCTCCAGATTAGAGCTTAGATCGGGCCCAAAAAATCCGGCCCGACCCGGCCCGAGCCCGTGCACGTTATGTCAGGGCCCAGTCCGGCCTGTCCAATTAACTGTAATTATGGGCCAGAGCCCGATTTAAACCCGACATTTTTCAATAAGTTGGCTGTTATAATAAGAGTATTAAACCACAATTCTTGTTATTTGGATGACAGAAATATGGGATCTTAATGAATGGCGCAACACGGAAGGTATTAAAACAGGTGTTTATTTTAGGATCCCAAGGTCAAACGAAAAAAAATTAACAGTGATAAATAGAATAAATAGAACATAATAAAATATATTCAAAACGAATAAAACGAAATCCAAAAAGAACAGGCTAAATTAAGCCGATTTAAACACTCCAAAAGAGAGGAGATTGACTGGCTGCCTGGCCCGTGCTTGCACGCACGTCGCACACACACATACATATTCACTTATTTATAATAGAAAAATAGATTGTCTTCAAAATAAATGAATCAGACAGTGCAAACGCTCAGGTTGCAATAAACAAAAAAGCTCAAACAAATATGGCTATTATGCACATGAATTTTGCATTTAGGCTATGATAAATAGAATAAATAGAACATAATAAATTGTATTCAAAATTATTAAAATTAAATCCAAAAAGAACAGGCTAAATTAAGCCGATTTAAACACTCCAAAAGAGATGGACTGGCTGGCCCGGCCCCCGGGGTCATCAGATCGGACATGCAGCTCTGAACCTGCGGATAAAGTGTGGCGATTGCTTAGTGCTGCGACTGTCCACCATATAAATACGTGCAACCATTTTACAACAGCATATTTAAGTATGAAGCTATATATCCTACTTACATGGTTCTACATGTTGTCGTGCAAGAACAAGATTGCATCCACGGTTGCTGGTTTTAGAGCAGTCCTCCTCTGCTCCATCGTTAGGCCAGCCGCGCTGAACACCCGTTCACTACTGCTGCTGCTTGCTGGGACGCAGAGGACGGATCTTGCACACCTCGCCAGTTTTGGGTAGACCACGCTGTTGATTTTCCACCATCCCAGTAAGTCCCTGTCATCCTCCATGACATGTCTCTGTGAGATATACATGGTCACTTCATCCTCGTGTGATTCAAAATCAACATGTTGGTTCTCCCACTCTGAAAAGTCTCTCTTGGCTTTGGCTTTTGGTGGCGTAAAGCCGGTGTCCCTCTCCGGCCTGTCAGTCTCTTCTGCTGCAGCATCTTCCTCCTCCCCCATCGTTGGCAAGAGCATGGTGCGGACGTGGGCGTGTACTTCAGCGATCTCTTCAGCTGACATCATCCTCAGTTGGTTGAATTTGGGCCAGAGAAAAAGAGCAACTTTGTGTAGCATGTCAAGTTTGATTTTTTGCGCAACTAACTCTGCATGTCTCTGGCGCACAAAGGCTTGTTGCTGCGAATCTGTGGGAGAGGGCCAGCAGTGTCTTTTCAGTTTTTCAAGACAGAGGCAAGCCAGGTTCAATGTGGCATATTTGTCGCCTCCCAGCTCTCTCTGCGCATCGTAGAATGGCTGCAAAAAACTGACCAAAAAGCTCAGCTAACTGGTGCAATATTTTCGATGCGCTCAAGCTCTCCACGCGTCTCCAGTAGATGTCCTGCACTGACTTGAGGGTGAGAGGCCAGATTGTTTTACATACCTCACAAGTGTTTTGGCAGCAGATATGGTCTCTCCAATATCTGGTGCGTTTTCGGATAGGGCATCGGTGCCCAGTCCGTGACGCAGGACAGTGTTGATGAGATGATCCATACAAGACAGCCTCTTGTATGGTTCCAGGGCTTTGATAATGTTGCTGTCTTTATCTGTCACCCACACAATTTGGCTCAGGGAGAGGGGGTCTAGGCCAAATCTGTTAACCAGCAGGTTAACTATTTCCCATCTTATGTTTTTCCCCGTTTTGGCATCCTCTGCGGGAAACGTGGCTGTGGTCAGCGTTTTTCCAACTAAGATGAAGTCGGGGTCGCATAATGGCACGTTATTGCCATGGAGCTGAGCTTCCGATAGTCGTCAGTCCACATATCCGTGCTCATTCCAACATCTCCGGTCTTCAGCACATCCTTGAGCCGCTGTGTGAAAGCCTCTCTCTTTTCATCTGCCTTTGCTAAACATGTTTTGGAAATGGTGCTGTGATGTGGCAAGACTGACAGGGCTGATACACGACCATGTGTGGCACCAACATTTATCAGTTCTTGAGCTAACGCTTGGAAGCCCTCTCCACTGACAACATTAAATGGCCATATATCCCTGCAGCAAAAGTCCACACATTTTTCAGTAATGGCTTGCTTCACTCTCAGTGGGATGGTTTTCTCAGTTGTCACAAATGAGGACATTGACGGCTGACTTACATCTTTTTTGCCATGGCAGGCCTTCTTCATGTGCCAATTCAGTGTTGAGGTCCCTGTCTTTTTGCTGTCACAAGTTATCAGTACGTCACACTTCATGCACTTGGCAAAGCCGACGCACATGTTGTCACTGGTGTTCACGACTAACTTGAAGGTGCTCCATACCTCAGACTTTCCAGCGCAGTTGGAGAGTGTTAATTCCCCAGATATTAACTTCTTCTTTGCATCCTGAAGCTCCATTTTGGGATGCAAGGCCGTCGAGCGTGGGGACTGGGAGACAGGTGGTGAAGGGCTGCGCAACTTTGTTGTAACTTTATGTGTCATACAAAGTGTGGTTTAATTTTACTTTTTATAATACATAGCCTATAACATTTCATTATGAAATCATAGCTTTAAAAAAAAAAAAAAAAAAAAAAAAAACATCATGACCGGCCCGGCCTGGGCCCGCCAGAGGGGGGGCGGGTCCCAGCCCGACCCGGCTTGGGCCCTCGGGCCGGGTCGGGCCGGGCTCGGGCTCGGGCAGAGAATCTAAACTCCACTTCAGATTAGTGTTGTCATGGTACCAAAATTGGGACCCATGGTACGATACCAGTGAAAATATCATGGTTCTGAGTAGTATCACGATACCACAGCGAAAATGAGGCAGATGTGCCTTTGTCATTTATAAAAAGATGAATCACTTTTCTATAATACATCACTGATATTTCAATGGAATAAATTACTTATTGACTTATTCATACTTCAAAAACAGCATCAATAAGTGATTAACATAGGGGGGATTGAAATAAAATAAATAAATAAATAAAATAAAAATCAACCAGCCACCCTCTTCCCCTGACAAGTAAAGAACAGTCCCTTCATAAGTAAAGAACAGTCCCTAAAGTGCGGTGAGGTTTGTGGGCCGTTACCTGCCGCAAAGAGAGAAATGTGAACGGCTCGTTTCTCCTCTGACACGTCACATACCTGTGTGCTACCACGGCTCGGTTGTCCAGGTACTTTTGGGCAGTCATGACACCAAGAAGAAGACATTATTGGAGCCGGACTTCTCCGTCGCCGGTAAGCCTATGGCTGCCGTATTTGACAGGAATACATTCCTGTCTGTGTCTGTGTCCCCCGTTCAACCCACAACCGGCGGGATTCGCCTTTCGTTTCTGCTGCTGGTTGAAATCTGTACTCGCACAGCGTGCTGAATGATTTAATTTGCTTGAACAAAACTATTTTTAGTCACAAATGCGAGTGCAGTGACGGACGGAGTAAAATATCGCCACACTGCCGACATTTTACTCCGTCACCGCACGCTGTTTGATTGCGTTATCAAAACACGCCGCTATTGTTCGGCCTTGCTTTTCACTTATTCCACCAAATACCGAATGTGTGTTTTTTTGCAACATTCGGCCGAATATATTCGGTTACTGAATATTCGGTGCATCCCTAGTTGATTATGTAGATTATGTACCACTTCAGTCAACCAAGATTTTCTTTGGTTGACTACAGCCCTGGTAATGTAAATCAATTTCAAAGCCCTCCACAACCTAGCCCACCTATCTCTCTGTCCTCCTCCAGGAGTACACATGCGCTCTTCCTCTGCTGGTCTCCTTACCATCCCCACCTCACGCCTCAGCACCATGGGTGCCAAGGCCCCCCTCCCCCGAAGAGTTATCATTATTAACATTATCATTATTATTATTATTATTATAAACCACAGAGAAGCTCACATAGCGAGGGTGCAGACATTCCTTTGTCCGGATGTAACGAGGTGAACAGTGGCAAAGGCCCGGTCCTGTCTCATCATACCGGATACCTGAGCAGGGAGGTAGCTGCTGGCTGCTGAGAACATCTTTCCCACATAGGCTGTCCAGGTGTTAGGCTCGTCCCCTCCACTAAATACAGGGTAACAAGTGCCCTTTAGAACAAGTTCATCCAACAACTTGATTTATACTTTCATGAGTACAGTGTTCTCCAAAGTGATAGAATTATTGGTCGGGGCTACAGAAAATATAAGGTGGAATAAACTGTAGCTTTCCTTAAATACAGAACCCAATAGGACACAGGTCTACAAATTCTCGCCACATGGTTAAACTGTGTTTAGAGTATGTATGTATGTGTGTGTGTGTGTGTGTGTGTGTGTGTGTGTGTGTGTGTGTGTGTGTGTGTGTGTACCTTGGTCCAAGTTGCTCTAGTTTAAAGATATGCACCGTCTCTGTGTTGCTGGATGCACAGAGGAACTGGCCGTCAGGGCTGAAGGATAAAGAGCTTATATTGACGTACCTGCAGACAGAGTGCAAAAACTTGAGGAATAATCAATAATTCAATGTGGATAATTATTAAAGACCATTAGTAGACTATTAACTGAAGCATCTGACCTCATCAGTCTCCTCAGCTCTTGAGGATCCCAGCCACCAGAGATCATGTGCCATTCAATAACTATAAATCTGTCATCAGCATGTAATGAAGGCATAAGTGCATGTATGCCAATGTACCAGCAAAGCAGCACTCCAATAATGACTCCATATCTATTTGAAATCATGATCTTTGACTGTGCTCATACGTAGAACTGTGTATTTCTTTAAAAAGAGTGCAGATCACAAATGCTGTGTTTGAACTCTGACCTTTTCATGCCCCGGCGGAACTCAAAGAGACGCAGACCCTCAGGAACGGAGAACACTCGGATGACGGTGCCCTGTAAGGACAGACAGCCAGTGAGGTGTCACTGTTATTTTGGTTTACATGTGTCACTCAGGTAATGGGTCATTTGAGGCAAAGCCTTAGAAATTAACATAATTCTGGATTAATGCAACATGAAACAGTTTCCCAGTTTTTAGTTTTAGAAAAGTGGTGTTTGAAACGAGCTTAGCCCTGCACTCAGTGTTCAGTGCCCAGAGTGTGAGCAAGCAACAATATCATACCCAAAGCCTTTGACACTGAAGCACATTATACAAATTTGATGCCACATGGGGCTGATTGCCTGTTGCCCTGCTGCATTCTGCATGGCTATTTGCCAAATACTGTGCTCATAGTTGGTAAAAGTTATTTCTTTTAGACAAGACTGCAACTGTGGTCATCATGAACACTGTGGATTTTCTTCTACAGCACGAATTTGGAAGTTTCCCATTTGAAAAAATACTTCAGATATAGATACCTCAGTGCCCACCAGCCAGGGGTATGGATATAAACCAAACCACTGATTAAAAACAAACAAACAAAAAAACAAAAACTAGAATTGTTGTTGTATTGCCTCCGCAACCAGTCAGGTTTCAGTTTACATCCATGCCCGCCTAAAATTAATATGTAGCCACAACAGTTGACAGTGCTTCAAATATGGATGTTGTTGCAAAGCTACATATTCAAAAATGTGGATGTTTCACACACATCTCCCCCCAGCAGCACAAAAGATGTATACAAGCAACACAGTTTCAAGGTGGACACCCAAGATTAGTGTCACCAATTCAGTATCTGACCAAATGTCTCCCCTTCCGTTCCTGAGATACGACATTGAAAAATGGCCAAAACAGTGTGTTTGCCATATACTATGATGCCAAGGTGAAGTTGCCTATTGACCTTTTGGATATAAAATGTCATCACTTTATTATTTTATCCTATTAGACGTTTGTGTGAAGTTTTGTCATAATATGCCTATGAATTCTTGTGTTATGGCCAAAGATATGTTTTGTGAGGTCTCAATGACCTTGACCTCTGACTACTAAATTTTAACTGGTTCATTCATGAGTCTAAGTAGACGTTTGTGCCAAATTTAAGAGAATTCCCTCAAATCCTTCTTAAAATATCAAGTTCATTAGAATGAGATGGATGCAGGGTCACAGTGACCTTTGACAACCAAATTCTAATCCATTTACTCTTATGTCCAAATAGATTTTTTTGTCAAAGTTGAAAAACATTCCCTCAAGGTATTCTTAAGATACAAGAATGTGATAAATGAGGTCACAGTGACCTTGACCTTTGACCACCAAACTTTAATCAGTTCGTTGTTAAGTCCAAGTGGATGTTTCTGCCAAATTTGGAGAAATTCCCTCAAGGTGTTCTTGAGATATCGCATTCACAAGAATGGGACGGACGTACATATGGTTGGACAGACAACCCGCAAACAAAATGCCTCCAGTGGCAGCTGTTGCAGGGAAGGAAGCATAAAAAAGGCAGATTTTAGGTGGAGTCATTTTCCAGGAAAAAGAGGCTAACTGCTAGCGTGTCAGAGAAGACGCTTTTTTTTGCCTTCTGTTTGTTATTCAGAGGGGATGGTACCTGGTCCAGAACAGGCCTTCAGGGTTTCAAGCATCTTTTTGAGAGAACTAATGAATATGAAAGCAGCAGGACAACATGGTAAAATTGGGATTGCTCAAAAGAGCAAATATAGCTACCCAAAATGACTGTGCATATAAATGAAGGATTGAGCAGTGTAACAGCAAATTTAGATCATGTATGTGCTCAGACTATCACCTGGGTTAAACTGTGTGGAAAATGTAAAATAGCACATTTTGTCAAATGGTATAATTTTCTGTTTTTTGCATCAGTCCAAAGTAGTTGTTGTCCACCCATTTTCCACCTAAAAATACCAATGTATCTTAAGCCCTCTTACAACACTTGAGGCTACAGTGCTGTTGTATCCAACAAAACAAAAGTTTTGAAAGAAAGAAACAATGTACTTGTGAATTTGCTATTATTAATAGAGCCACAAAAGTAGTTTGGTTAAGGATATAAAGCCTGAAGGTGGCACATGAGAAAAGTTTATGAGGTAATTTAAAACTCTATTCCATTAGGAAACAGGATGTGCTCAACTGTCATTGCAAAATGCCCTGCCCAAACTCCACATTTTGGCTTAAAGTTATAGTAAGTAGAAAGCCAATTTGTTCAAAATGAAAAAGGTTCATCCTCTGGGGAAAATAAATGTGCTTAACATATTTCAGTGATCTGCTGGATATATTAATTTTTGTTAAATGATTGTTAAAACCTGGTGGTGGCACTTAAGGAAAAGATCCAACATCCAAAACAAACGTAATGGAAATTTAGCCCTAGCTTTTGAACTGCCTTGCCCTGGATGAAAATGCTGGTGTAAGAAAATTTATGGTCTGACAGTGGCGTAAAAAGAAAGGTCAGAATAACAAGAATTCATTTTCTGGGGACCCTGAACATCCATAACAGGACAAAAGTGCTGGATGGACAGACTGCCACCCTCAAACTATCGTTTTATCTTTGGAGGTAAATTACAGTAAAACTATCACAGGGGGTCTGAGAGTTGAAATAGGTTTTTTACCCTCTCTGAGGCGCTGGCAAGTTTGGTGGCCGAGGCATTGAAGGTGAGAGCTGCCACAGGACTGTCATGAGCCGGGATCATGGTCACTGTGTTCTGAAATGACCAAGAGGGTGATACACTGGACAGGAAAAAGAGTGTTATTCCATACTGAAATTATGTTCATGCCACTAAGATGAGATGAATTTCCATCTAGCTGCAGTTTGTTTATCATGGAGAGGCATCAAATTAAAAAAAAGTAAAATCCAGAAATTCAGAATTTTCCAACAGTGAAATGGTTTACAGTCTCCTGAAAGAAACTGTTATTGATAAAGAAATTATATGATATAATTGTAATGGAAACCATTGGTCAAATAAATAATATCACAGGCTTGGCCTGCATTGTTTTTTATATAGTAGAATTTGGGTCTTTTGGTAATAATCCTCTTAATTTACATATGGTTTAAACTTACAATAGAGTCACATGTTGTTATACTGCCAAAAGTTCAAAACTGTGGGGGAAGCTAAACAGATTTTTTTGTGATGGCTTCAATACACTACTGTCAAAAGACACTTTAAACGCCAACACATTGATTGTGTGATTTGCCACCAAAAATATTATTAAAAAAGTGCATGGCTGCACTTGGTTGTCCAATTAACAGCTGATATAAATTAGAATTCTGGCTGATGGTGAGGACTTATCATGTTTTTATGTTTTGGACTATACTGTATATGCCAAGTCTACACACACTGAATAAAATACAACTAACAGTGTAGCTGTTATAACATCAGCTGACTGTGTTCTGTGATGCCATATTTCTTACCAAACTGTTGGCATCATACACTATGATCTCCCCAATAGTGGCACTGCCTGGATAGGCCAGGTAGGAGTTGGAATGGTTGATAGAAAGAGCACAGAGACCTACAGAGGAGAAAAAGGAAAAAGAAACATCTATTGAATGGCAAATGGCGGTTCATGAAAGATGTGGAGCTTGTCAGTCAAGCAACTCAACAATCATTTTTTTATGGGCAGAGCACTAAGACTATTAAACCACTCCAACATTCCAAACAAGCAAGGATGAAGAAACTTAATGTGAACAAGGAATGAGCACAGATGTGTTTTACAGACAGTGGCTCAGGGGTTTAAAACTATTGACAATAATACACAACTGGAATTATCCTTTCAAAAGATGTTTCAGTTGACAAACCCAGCTATCACAGTGCCACAGGAAGTGGGTTTGTATGCATTAACAACTTACTTGCAGTTGTTGGTATTAATGTCTTACCAGAGGGATTGATAGGAGTGTTGAGCAGAGTCTTGAGCAGCTTCATATCTTTAATGTTGTGGATATAAATGGACTCTTCAAGGCACACCACGAGCCTCTGCAAGACAGCAGACCTCAGGTCATTCTACTCTAATGTAATGCAGTCAGCACTGGCTTATATTACTCACATCAGTGAAATCCCACTAAAAAAAAGTCAATGATCTTAGTTTAGCTTGCTAGCATATTGATTGCACTAAACACAAGGTACAGCCGAGGATGATGGGAATGCCATTACTTTTGGAGGTACAGTATTTGGTCATAAACCAAGGTATTGGACACATTTAAAATGTTGACATGGTGATGTCCTCATCCTGAGGAGAACATACATGTACAACATTCTATGGAAATCCTCTCAATGCGTACTGAGTTATATCAGATGGAACTAACATAGTGGACCCACTGACATTGCCCTCCCTTAAACCAAGTCGTCGGTGTGGCTAGTATGTCCATAGTGCACGGCTCCAGATTGCAATCATTTTGTGCAATTTTGCAGCCATTTTCGGAGACAGTGTGTCTGAAGGTGGGTCACTACCAGTGGCTCTATAGGATGCATCTGGTGGACACCATGGGCTTCCATCACCTTACAATCTATCAGCCAGCATACCATGATAGGGTGTTT
Source organism: Epinephelus moara (assembly GCF_006386435.1). NCBI lineage: Eukaryota > Metazoa > Chordata > Actinopteri > Perciformes > Serranidae > Epinephelus > Epinephelus moara. Next base: position 3,982,144 of record NC_065523.1, on the reverse strand, counting down.
CGCACTGTATCGCCTATCTTTTCACGTCACTGCAAACTTGTCATGGAGGGAGAAATACCACGAAAATAGCAAACACTTACCTAACCGTCTTTTTCACTTTCTGTAGTTTATTGCTGAAACCAAGATTTTACTAGCCTGGTGAAACCATCCTGATCTCGTGAGCTCATATTGTATTTCGCTCCACAGATCAGTCTGGCCATGGAGTCATAAACGCAAATTCTGGCATCGGTTTTGGCTTACCGGGCCAATTACAACCGTTTATGACTTTGGTGCGGGTTATTTGAAATCATGTCATCAGAATAGGAGGGACAAGGAGTGGAGTGAATATATTTCATAAACAACCAACATGGCTACTGATTTTGAAACTGTGATGGTAAATGTGTTGAACAAACTGGAATGTTCATTTTCTTTAAAAGCAGAACAAATGGCTGCACCGAAAGCTTTTATTGAAAAAAAAGGATGTGTTTGCTGTCCTTCTGGGTTTGGTAAAAGTTTAATTTACCAACTGGCTCCGTTGAACGGGAAAAAGATGGGACTCAGTGAAAACCCAGTGGCTATTGTTGTTTCTCCGCTAGTTGCTCTCATGGAGGAGCAGGTCAGGGAAGCGACCAAACTGGGAATCACTAGTGATGTTACGCTCGAGCCACTTTGCTCGACACAGTGTCGATCTTATGAAGCGCAATTGTTCCGAGACAGTGTTTCGATCCCTGCTTTGGCACGCCCACAATCACGTGACTACCGAGAGCGAGGCCTCGTTACAGGCTTTTCCAGGTCTTCCACTTAGATGCCGTTCTGACACACAGCCAGCAGATGTCACTCTTCTGACTGTAGGAAATGCTTCGAAGCAGTGTGTCATTCTTGAAGCAGTTGTGTCAAAGTGTTTCACTGCTTCATGAAGCTTCGATTTCACCATCACTAGGAATCACAGCCATGCAACTCGGAGTCCACAGTGTGGAGGAAATCCGCAAAGACGGCAACACTCTTTCCCAGACATCATCACAGCTCATCTCTGCTGCACGCTGCACCTGGTTGCTGGTCTGTTTACAGTGGCGTTGTGCTAGCCTACGTCACACGTTTCGTTTACTCTGATTGGTTTTCCATCTTTCCAATTGCGTGAAGGGGCACTTTGAGTGACAGCTGTTGATACCACCCCTCGGGAATAGAGGAAATTTACAGTCCGTATCCAGACCCATTCACGTTTTGCGAATTGGGTCTGGCAACGCCAGGCTAAGATTTTACACCCTCCACTTAGACAACAGGCATGGAATACTAAGTAGCTGCACACTTATACATGTCCTGCATGTCAAGATCCAGAGGAGAAAATGGAGAAGGTTGGTTACCTTCCTTAGCAGCGAGGGGTTTTGCAGCCCTGCGAGCGCTGCCTAGGAAGGTAAATTTCTCCTCACTGTCATCAAATAGGAAACTTCAAATCGGCCAACTTTCCCCCATCATCATCATCATCTCCTTTTAGGATGGCATGAGCAGCAGTGATGCCTTTGTAACCCTTATCTGTCTCTTGTGACATGAAAACAGGGGCCAGGAGCAGGGGGTCTGCCTCCACCCAGCTTGGTCCAGGTGTAGAGGCCAAGCCTTCTGACATATCTGCTTCTCCCTGCAGCACAGTTTCATCACACATAGGTGGGCCCCCTCTCTTCACTGCTGGCTAGCTTGGCAGGTCTTCCAGCAGTGAAGTAGTGTGTGGGAAAAGCAACGCAGTGAATACACTCGTAGGTGGAGGTTAAAGCAGCCTAAGCAAGGGGTAAGCCCAGACGTGCCGCATACTCTTTATCTTTATCTTTCTTCATTCACACACACACACACACACACACACACACACACACACACGTTTCCTTAGAACATGGCAGGAGGTTACAGTGTGTGAATCAGGTCTCCCGGAGGAGCTATCTAAAGCTTATAAAGGGAGACTGGGGTACATAAATAACAATTTACAGTATACTAACAATACATAACATAACAATACACAACATCATACATACCATATACATCACAATTCTAGCTTTCTCAGATCAGTTAGATGTAGGACCTACAAGTGGTGTCAAATATATGAACTGTCCTTTAACAGTTTTTTGAAGGTGGAGATGGACATTTTTAAGCTCTCATCGAGCTCGTTCCAAATCTGCGGGCCCCTGCAAGCAATGGTCAGACTGGTGTTTTTAAGTCTTCTGTTTTTTACCATAGATAAGATGTTTTTTCTGGTATTGTAAATGTGCTGAGGACTGCAGATTCGAAAAAGCTCAGACAATCTATTATTTATTTTGTTTACAATTTGAAACATCATACACGCATTTTGGTACACATTTAATTCTGTTAGACACAGGGCTAGTGTCCCAGATAGATATTTCATTTGCTGCAGGAAGAAAGCTTTGGCCTTTTCCCAACCTCACTAGGGTAGTTAGCTGTAGCCATGGTTTGCTAGTGAGTTGTAGATGCTAGTGGGTTTGTGAATTTGCTTAACAGCTTGTGCAGCAACTGAGTGGAATAAGGTTGGAGAATATCGCTATTTTCCCCACTAGCATGGGGGCAAAAAGAAGTACTACTTTTTTGGAGGCACTGCTCCCTGTGATGTATTGCTACCTGTTGGGACGTATTGCTAACACCACCTGCTACGAGGTGTTGTCACATTTTGATATTGCTAATAGTAACTCTATTCGCAAAAGTGTTACTACTTTGGAAAATATACCAAGTTAAAGGTATTGCTACATTACACCAAAACTAGATGTAGAAGAGTTTTGCTACTATTTGTAAACTAGTTTGTGAACTGTACAGCTGGGAACAAAGCATTATCAGAGTTATGCACTGCTATCCACTGTTTGTAAATAGTTTAGCGTAGCACCCAATAGCACAGTTTTCAACAGGCTTCTGCAAGAAGCGAGAAGAGGTTTCTGAATGACAAGAGGTGCTTATGTCAGCCAAATATATAGGAGGAGGGTCACATCTCATCCTAACATAGGCTTCACAAGTGCCAGCCAATTAAAGCTGACATAACATTACTTGATCTTCTGACAAGGTTACGCAGAAGGTGTTCCCCATGGTGAGACATGATATGAATGCTATGACAGAGGACTGCCAGTAGGCTTGGACAGTATCAGAGTATTGGGGTATACCAGGTGGTTTAGAAATCCTGACAGATGCTCATACAGATGCTCATCTGTCTATTAACCTCATACTGGAGAGGTTGTAATAAAGATGTGTGCAGATAGCGCTATACATAAATATCGTCATATACTGAATACCAGGGGGAAATTCCAGGTATGAGGGTACAAAAAAATATAGTAAGTGGAATGCACTTGTGTAGCGCCTTTCTAGTCTTCTGATCTTTCTAGTCTTCCAACCACAAGTCACATTCACCCGTTCACACACACATTCATACACTGGTGGCTGTGGCTATCATACAGGGTGCCATCTGCTAATCAGTTTTTAACTTACACACCACTGGAACAGCCCTCAGAAGCAATTTGGGGTTCAGTATCTTGCTCAAGGATACTTTGACATGTGGACTGGAGAAGCCGGGGATCAAACTGCCCATCTTCCAACTAGTGGACGACCCGCTCTACCCTCTGAGCCACAGCAGCCCAAAATAGATACCACCTAAGCCTAACTGCCAGTGCCATAACTGTAATCTGCATAGTGCTGTGCATCCAGAGGAGTTCATGGGATGGGGTGTGTTTTTAAACTTGGAGATTTGCACTTCTACATGTGCTGCAGCTCACATCTCATTCAGAATGCAAATGATGGTGAGCAGGTTTTAAAGACACAAGGGCAAAAAAGATGCTTCAGCAACATGGATGTTTTTGACCAAGAGGCTTCCTGTGTGAATCAGTTCCTACATATGATGAATTACATGGAAACACACTAATATTTGAGGGTTGTAGGTATGAAATGGGGTAGCTCACCTGTCTGTTAAGCTTGATAGCCAGGATGTTGTTGGGATAGCTATAGTTGCAGATCTCTGTCCCCTTCTTGAAGTGGTAGATGTTCATGCGCTGTGGCATGGTGGTGCTCACCATGACTATCAGACTGCTGGAGAATAGACGCTCCACGATGTAGACATCTGGAGTCTCTGCTGGGGAAGAACAGGGGGCAGACAGACAGGCAGTGATGACAATACAGCTTTAATGTCAACAAATCAAAACTATCTCTTAGACCCAGAAGGCCACCTACAAATTTTCCCTCAAAAGAAATACAGCCATTCTAACCACTTCAACCCAGATGTTCTCTTTAATTTCAGGTCAGAAGAAATAATTTCCCATGCTGTGTGACGCTGTATTCTCTATTCACTATATATTTGTTATTCAGGATCCTGGGGGCCTGAGGGTCGAAGCTCTTCGGGTCGACCCTTCAAACACCTGTGCGACAGGTAAAGCTGCAGAGGTCTGCTATTGATTCAGATTGCTTCAAACCAGCTAGTTTGTTCTGAGTATCTCTAAACATGTCTAAAGGCAGTGTGTTCACATCTGTTCTGAAAGGCATGGTGACAAGCCTGACAAGAAATATTAGCAACAGTCACCTCAAATAGAAACTCTGGCTCAGGAGCCCAAAGGCCTGTGGCTGTTAGGCCCATTCAGTATCCATCAATGCTTCATTACAGGCTTAAATTGTATCATGGAAAACTTGGAAAGGTGAGATGGATCAGAAACAGCTTTGAGGTTATCGAAATTTTAACAATTTCAGGTTACCTGTCACCTGCTGGCAAATAAATTTATTATGAAATCTGTCATATTAATTAAGGTGCATTATATCTACAGCCTGATCAATATATTGTATAGCAAATGTTTTCGTTGCATATGACTTACTGCAGTTGCTGATGTTTCCAGTCACCTCTCTGTGAACTTTCAATTTTGGGCTAAAATTATGCTCTAATGTCTATTTTGCAAGTCTTGGTAGCGCCTTTTGTGGTTGGTGTTGGACAGTGTTGGTGTGTGCCTGCAAGTCACTCATAGGGATGAGGAAATCCATTCATCAGTCTATAAACTCTCCTCCTGCCAATCTCTGCTAACAAGCCATGTTGAGGGTTTTTTAAATGTAAACATCAGTAAACATCCAGGAAAAGATGGAGAAGATGGGAACCAGCTGAAATAGCATCCTGCTGGCCATTGCACAGACACTGGACAATAAACTGGACGACCTCCATGTTGCATCAGTTTCCAACAGGATATCAGAACCTTTTATATCTTTTGATTTGCTTAAACTTGGCTAAATCCTGGACAGCGCCTCTCAAAAAGGAGGCTCTTTTCTATATGCTGATCTGGTGGAGCAGAGGACAGTGGGAGAGTGCTTTACATTGAATAAGGACTGGTGTGACAGTGGGAATGTGAAGTGCTGTCCTGTTCCTGCTGCGGATCACTGCTATACACCACTCAGAGGCATGTGCAGTGCGGCACTGCCCATGTTCAGCAGGAGCGACCATACAACCGTCTTTCTGAAGTCAGGGTGTGTGGGCAGTTAAATTATTTCACAAGCAGAAACGATGGATTACCAGAACCATCCAGCAACATGGACAATTATAAAGCAGCAGTTAACAATGTAAGAAGATGCAAACAAATGATAAAATACAGTGCACAAGTTAAAGGAGATGATGGGATCACATTTCACTGGAGTTGTATGTTTATAAATCCATGTGACATATAAATGACTGATTAATTGATTGATCAACCAATTTAGTTTATCACAAATATCAGTATCGGTGGATATGTCAGCCAATAAGTAACAAAAGTTGCAGTGCAGAAATGCCAAAAACATACTGATCAGATTTGGATCTGATGTTTAAATTGCCAAATATAGATATATCTACATAATCCAATATCAGCTAGACTTTAAATTGTTGTGCTATAATCCTTTTAAATAATGAATCATGCCCTGACACAAAGCCCCTTGAGGCAAATTTGTGATTTGTGATATTGGGCCATGAACATTAATTTGACTTGACTTGACACAAATGCTCAATAACGTTAAGCTTTTTAATATAACCTTCCCAGCATGCCAAGTTGACATATGTCATCCAGCACACCAGACTGGACCTGACACTGGACACTTTAGCCAAAACACACCCAGTCTGGGGAAACTCTCTTCTTCTTCACTGCCATGAGAGGCTGCTGCCAAAATCACTGAGCACTGTGTGATTACAGCAAGCTCAGCCTTGTCTGAGAGTCTGAGAGTGACTGTAGCTTTCCAGCCAAATGGAAATGTTAAGCATATTTGTAAAAGTAAAGAAAAAAAGAAAAAAGAAAAAAAAGTGCCGATCAGTATTTCAGCTCACTAGACAATCAGAACATTCATTCTCCAGATGTGTTACAAACTGACAGAATATCAAAAGAACTCCAGTCACTCTTCTATAACTCTGGAGCATCACTGCATACCACTGCTGCCTCCCACCTAATATAGGACCTTTATTTTCATAAATTCATGTTTAACCATACTTCTGACATGGCTCTGACATGGCTCTGTGGATAGTACTGTTGGTTGTTTGGCTGCTACATTTCTCTAATTTCTTAATGAGAAACAGCTCAAATACACAACACAACACCTACTCCTTTGCACTTTCACATTGTGACATGCATATATGTTACCAAATTTACAAAATTTGCTAATACTGTAGCTGGCTTCTGTAGAACATTTCTAAGATTCCATCCTTTGTTGTTTTGTTTTTGGTTTTCTTTTGACAACTTAAAAGATGGCAAAAATGATTAGCAGTGGGGGTGGGAATCACCAGAGGCCCACCGATCTGATAGTAGCATGATACTTTGGTCACAATACAATATTACTGCAATATTAAATGTATTGCGATATGTTGAGTATTGTGATAGATATACTGACTTATAAACATTTTTCAACTGCAAATTAAGGAAAAACTTTGTCAACATCTGTTTTTATGTAGTCAATCAATCAATCAATTTTATTTATAAAGCCCAATATCACAAATCACAATTTGCCTCACAGGGCTTTACAGCATACGACATCCCTCTGTCCTTATGACCCTTGCAGCGGATAAGGAAAAACTCCCCAAAAAGTAAGATCACGTTTTTGTTCATCTCACTTTAATCATTTTTATGAAAGCAACATGTGTCTACTGGACTGAAAATACAATTTATGTCATTATTCTATTGGGCTACCAAAAGTTTTATTTGTAGTTGCAATATTTATAATTTATATTATTAAAAAATCAAGAAATGGTGTTCGTGTATTGATACAATATTGCCACACAAAATATAGCAATACTATGCCGTCTCGATTTTTTTCCCCGACCGCTACTTAGCACCCAGACATCCATAGCCCTCAATCAGTCCTGTTTTTGGGATTGTTGTGGCCTGAAATGTCTGACTTCACTGCACCTTTTCTAAAAAACTGTGATGCATGTTGCAATGATTATAGGTGTTTTTTGCGATGAAATTGTGGGGGCAATTTTGCAAGTGAAAATTGCAAAAACAGTTTCAATGCTGACACGGATTCTAAGCCAATTATTATGAGCTAACACAGCACAACGTGATCTCACTCCAACTTGTCATATTTTGCCACTTGGGCAGAAGCCCTGTAGCAGTGGTTAACATCTGACACTGAGTTGTTAATCTCACACCGACACATAAATGACTAAGTTATTAAACCTGTTAATAACCACCATGTAATGTTAGCCATGTGAGGCTAAGGATTAGCCCTGTCACTGTGTGTGTGAATCTGAATTTGTGTTTGTGTTCTCACCCAGGTGCACATCATGCCATGGGTATATTTTGATGTAAAAATGCAACCAAGAGTTGTATTTAGCATTTTCACGTATATTCTTTGTTTTACAAGGTAGCAGTAGAGGTGAATTAACAGTTGTTAGGTTAACTCATGGCAAGAGAGGGATTCAGAAAAAAGTTTGTTTGATGGAAACAGATTAAACTTAATAGGAGTTTAACTAGAGATTGAAAAATAAACAGAGTATGCACTGTGGGTACATGTAACCAGTATTTTCAGTCTTTCAATAACTCTGTGTTCCTTTCAGTGAAACCTGAGGAGGTGAGTCTAGGACAGATGAGCTAACACAACAGCTTGTGTAGAAGTAGTGCACAAGTGTATAAACGTGGAAAAAAATGTTTGTCCTTTTTGTCATATAAAACTCAATGATCCATCAGGGATATATGGATGATTCTGGTGTTCATGCTGTCATCATTTAATGGCTAAACTGATGCCATTGGAAGGATGTTTATTCCACGCTGATGCAAAGTCTAGAGTTAGAGCTCCATACTAACCACTCTCATTGATACAGTCCAAATTTTCCACCATGGTCAGAGAAAACAGCTTGTAGCCAGTCTTTGTTCCCACAGCCAGTGACCTGCAACACAAACACAAACATGTACATGCTGTATATCCACCATCAGTACAACTGCAACACATCTATAAAGCTTTAAAGGGATAGTGCACCCAAAAATGAAAATTCAGCCTCTAACTTCACCAGGGCATATGGGTGAGTAGATACTCACCCATATGCCCTGGTGAAGTTTTAGAGTCTTCACATCCCTAGCGGAGATCGGCGGGGGGAGCGGCTAGCACACCTAATGGCAGACGGCGCCCCAGACTAACGTCCAAGAACACAAAATTGAATCCACAAAGTATCTCCATACTGCTCATCCATAGTGATCCAAGTGTGCTGCAGCCCCGATATAAAAAGTTGTTTCGAAAAACATCATATGAACTCTGTTTTTAGCCTCATCGTAGCCTGTAGCTCTGACTGCTTCTCTGTGCTCCGCGTTAATGTGTGCACGCCTGCGCGAGACCAGCGAAAGCATGAGCTTTGCTCACCCGTGTTTGCATCACGTGACACGTGCACCACAGGGGGAGACAACAGTAACCACAGTAGCTAAAAGATAATTTGCACTACGTTAGCAAAGGACAGCCCAACATGTCTGAAGACTTTGAAATTGAGGAGGAACAGCATTTCTTTGTTGAGCCGTATTTGTTTGAGCCCGAGTATACGCACGGAACTCAGGCTACTGGATGAAGGAGCTGCCGCAGCTCATGAGCGTAACCCTCAGCCAGCCGCAGAATACCGGAGTCGAGCACTGGAAACCTGGTGGTGTAGTTGTTTCAAATGCAAAGCAATGCCAACGGATGAGGAAAGTCTTTGCTGCTCAGACTGGGAATTGGCGATGCCTGCACTTGAGAATCTGGACATCAGTACTGATGAGACTGCTGCTCTTCAGAGACCGTGCATCACCGATCACCCTGAGCGTGCACACGTGAACGCGGAGCACAGAGAAGCAGTCAGAGCTACAGGCTACAGTGAGGCTAAAAACAGAGTTCAAATGATGTTTTTCGAAACAACTTTTTATGTCGCGGCTGCAGCACACTTGGCTCACTACGGATGAGCAGTATGGAGATACTTTGTGGATTCAATTTTGTGTTCTTTGACGTTAGTCTGGGGCGCCGTCTGCCATTAGGTTTGCTAGCCGCTCCCCCCGCTGATCTCCGCAAGGGATGTGAGGACTCTAAAACTTCACCAGGGCCTCCATCGGCATGAGGGTGAGTAGATAATGGGTGAATTTTCATTTTTGGGTGCACTATCCCTTTAATTAATTTCTCTCACTATTTAATTTACAGCCATTCTCAGCAGGGAAGGAATAAATCTATCAAATTCTGTTGCACTCCACCTGAATATTCAGGGGAAATTTGATATGAGGGGGTTTGGATTCACTCCTGATCATCACACTCTCCCTGATACTTGCTATATAGAGCCCTCTAGTGGTAAGAATTGTCATGTACAAAAAGTAAGCTTTTGTGGGAACAAAGGGATCAGCTGAAGTTGTAATCAAACAACCCTCACAGCTCATCAAAGTGGTTCAGTCTACTACCTACGTTTCTCCAGAGCATCTAATAGCCTTCCTAAGTGAATGAATTCTGCTCAGTGGTCATAGAGATGTAGTAATTTTGATCACAGATGACTCATGGTATTTGCTGAGGAAGACCACTGGAAGCAGTTAAAAGCAAGGTGTACAGTCAGTAGGTCAAGCTTAGGTTAAAGGTGCATTTCGCATTATTAACATTTCAAGTTCAGTTTAGTCATCTCAAAGAGTACCACTCAGCTTGTGAAAACAGTTGTATAATTATCTCCGCCAAGGAGGTTATGTTTTCGCCGGCGTTGGTCTGTTTGTCTGTTTGTTTGTCTGCAAAATAACTCAAAAAGTTATGAACGGATTTTGATGAAATTTTCAGGAAACGTGGATAATGGGACAATGTGATTGGTTGAAGCAAAGTGGATAAAATAATGAAAAATAAAGTCTATCGTCTAACAGCCTCAGCAGCAATTCCAATTTCTATATAGTGCCATCTGGTGGCCAGAAAGCACGTCTTGTTCTACTTGCTTAATATTGTTGTAATTCTAAAGTTGAAATTAATGTTCTGTGTTGGAAAAAAAGAAAGTGAAAAATACAAAAAAACATTATATTCTGTGTTGGTACAAAATAAAAACAAAATAAATACACCACAGTGTCTCCATGGTGAAGGCATATATAACCTAATATATATATATATATATAATATATATATATATAATGCAAATAACCTAATTGTGATGCAGGCTGCAAAATCTGATGCAGAGGGGGAGGGAATATCACCTACTTGGCGGAGGTCTGCACTCTCTGAGTGCTTTTCTGAGTGCTCTTTCTTTTCCTCTGTGGTTCAGCCAAAGACTGCTCCTTCCCAAGTGCAGGACTATCAGACTGAAAAACTCCTTTGTCCCTCAGGCCATCAGACTGTACAACTCCTTACTCGGGGGGAGGAGGAGTAACAGGAAGACAGAGGATGGGAAGGAGCAGTAACCAGAAGCCTGTAGCCACTACAATAAGGAATATAATAAGGCATTACTTATTTTCTCTGTATATATCATATCTGTATCATATATCTTATATTTATATTTTGCAAATTTTGTTTTTTTACTTTTTACGTTTTGATACCCTGTGTGCTCTTTACCCTGTGTGCTGCTATCCAATACTGCTGGAATCTTAATTTCCCTGAGGGAGTCTTCCCAAGGGATTAATAAAGTTCTATCTAATCTAATCTATCTAATCTAATATAATCTGGAAGAGTCAAATCAGACAAAATATGATGATGTCATCAGGGTTATCTTGATTTGGGCTTAAGACCTAAAACTTTTCATAGAAATCCTGCATTACAATGGTGCTGTAGGGTTTTAAAGAAATACGCATTTAGTAGGCAGGGATAGTTTAAAGGGATACTTTGGATGTGATACTTTATATGTTTATGAAGTGGGGTTGTATGAGGACCTTTTCCAAATCAATGTATTACCTACGATAGATGTCTGTCAGCACACCCCTACAGTATGGAAAAGTGTCAGGAGTGCCAAAATGGAAGCTTAGCACTGTACTGCTGTGGATGGGGGGCATCAGCAAAACATATTTTAGCCACCTTAAAAAAGTCCCACCTAAAAAAGTCAATATCAGTTTAAGTGTGCGCTATATTTCACCGCTATACCCTTCCGTGGGACAGCCCATTTTAACGGGGAATCTGTTAACAGCTTCAGTTCCACATCTGTGCTCTCTTTAAAGCTACCAGACTCCTTTGACAAAAACAGTAATTTTAGCTCACTGAAAATAGGAGCAGCTGATCTATCACTGCCATCATCAGTTAGTTAGTTTGTGTTATTGTGTGACTTTGGTGAATCTAATCTAACTGCTGAAAGTGCCCAATTCACACAATACAAAACAAACTAACTGATAAGAGTCAGCAGTAGACCAGCAGCTCCTGTGTTCAGTTATGTTAAATCACTGTTTTTCTCAGTGGAATCTGGCTTTTAGAGCGATACAATGGCTTCATTGCCCTGACGGAAATTGCTGTCTAATGGAAAGGTAAAGCAGTGAAAATACACTCAATATAGCATACATTTAAACTAATATTGATTTTTTTAAGTGGCTAAAATACATTTTATTGCTGACCATGTCTACACCAGTAAACTGTCTTTCTAGTCCTCGAAAAACAACAATGCATCACTATAACAAAACTGAGATACAGATCCAAGACACAGCACAAGTGGATCATTGCTCTATTGTGGTTAGAGCTGCCACCAGCACCTTCTGATGTGTATAACCCATGTAGTGCTTCCTTTGCATAAGTCAAGTAAGATGTGTGGTTCCCTGTTCAAGTTCAGCTCTATCCCGGAACTGCTCATCTCACTGCCTGCTTAGATATCCAGAGATCCTGACTGGAGTAGCACCCAGTCCAAACCTCCAATTCAGGAGTTGCAGGTCAGGGGACCTATTTTAGAGTCTTCTTTTGATTCTGTTTATTTAGTTGATTTAAATAGCACCCACTGGCCCTTTCTTTTCCCTATTATATTTATATTTGAGAAAATATAAGTTCCTCATTAATCAAAAAATTCAGTTCCAACTGGTTTTACAGTGCTTCACTTCCCCTCGGTAGCTGGGTCCAAAAATTGATCTATGATTTAAAAACATGCCCTGAAATGGATTTCCAATTGGTGCGCAACACCAGGGCAAAAATGAAAAACATTTTGTCAAGGTGAGACATTTGTAAATGCTCACCTGTTGCCATAGCCCTCAGGACCACACATTGAAAGTTCATTTGATGTCTTGTCAAACAAGCTAACCAACTTCCTGTCACTCCCTGTCTCTTACCTGCTTGCTTACCTGTCTCTTTTCACACCAGTCATTTTCTTAATGGCCACCTGTGCCCTCATTCCCCACCATGAGATGTGTATATTCCTGTCCTGCCTCATCCTGTTTCTGAGCAGAAGGAAACCTGCAGAACTCTGAAGAAGATACAGCACGTCTCTGCTGCTCATAAACAATCATCTCATTTTGTGACAGATGCATCTTTTTTCTCTGATCTCTTCCTTAGTTTGTACAGAGTTGATTAATATAAGAGAGAGGACTGAGTAATTACAGTATCTCACATAAGTGAGTACACCCCTCCCATTTTTGGGAATAATTTATTATATCTTGTCATGGGACAACACAATAGAAATGACACTTTGATATAACTTAAAGTAGTCAGTGTACAGCTTGTATAGTAGTATAGATTTACCTTCCTCTGAAAATTACTCAAAACACAGCCATCAACATCTAAACAGCTGGCAACATAAGTGAGTACACCCCACAGTGAACATGTCCAAATTGGGCCTAAAGTGTCAATATTTTGTGTGCCAACCATTATTATCTAGCACTGCCTTAACCCTTTTGGGCATGGAATTCACCAGAGCTCACAGGTTGCTTCAGGAATCCTCTCCCACTCCTCCATGATGACATCATGGAGCAGATGGATGTGAAGACACCTTGCGCTCCTCCACCTTCAGCTTGAGGATGCCCTACAGGTGCACAGGTGAGTTTAGGGCTGGACACATACTTGGCCAGTCCATCACCTTTACCTTCAGCTTCCTCAGCAAGGCAGTTGTCATCTACTAGGTGTGTTTTGGGTCATTATCATGTTGGAAAACTGCATTGCGGCTCAGTTTCTGAAGAGGGGCGATCATGCTCTGTTCCTGCCACATGAACTGGAGATGATTATGTCAGGTGAGTGTGAGTTAGCACACACACAGACAGACAGACAGAAAACATCGAAATAAACACAGTCCTTTGTTTCACAACATCTCCCTCTTATCTTTGCATTACACAGCACTTAAACTGAATGGACAGAGGCTGACTTGTGTGAACATCCCGTTTAATGTACAAACAGTGGAACGTACTCAGCATAAAGCAACTCTTTGTAGTTGTGTAGTTGTATATTTGTACTATTATTTAAGTAAGGGGTTTGTGACCTGTTGTTTGAATCCTGGCTGGAACTTGCAGTTGCTTACAGTGACTCTATGCAACAAGAGATACACCCTTAAATTAGAGCATCTGTTTGGCAGAGACTGCCCTTGAGCAAGGTACTGAGAACACCCTACTGACCCAGTAGAGCTGCTGTAACAGCCATCAACAGAGGGTACTGTGGTTAGACTGGGCAGCTCCCAGTGGGACTGGGATTTAAGGACTACTCCAGCAACCCCAACCTCATTCTACGAAACAAGTGGACTTTTGAGACAGATTTGTTCCAGCAGAGGCCGATATATCTTGACATAGCATGACCCTAGTTTGGATGAATGAAAAAACAGTTCACCTTGTTAACTCCAAGACCCAGCAGATTAGCATAACTGGGACTGGCCCCGGAGCAAATAGTTTTTCTTGGGCCCTCGCTTTATCCAAAACACAAGCACACACTCGTGCACACCAGACACACAACCACTCCAGAAAATTGCAAAGCAGACAAGTACTATGTACTACCATGGAGAGGCTCGCCAAGCACCTCTGATCCTGCAAACAGCCTGGCATCAGCACCACGGACAGCAGCCACTGTGCAAAATTTATCACTGCTAATTTAACAGCCTGCCCTGGACAGGTAAGTACAAGGTGGGACGGAGGTATCTATAGTAGAGTTCGGAGAAAAAATCAATACAGTATAGTATCGCAATACTTTGTGTGGCAATATCGTATCGATACACAGACACCAAGTAACAATTCACTACTATATAAATCAGTTGAAATTTTTTTTTTTTAAAAATCTGAATATATAGTCCTTTTAACACAGAGATCGCATCACAGGGGTGCTACAAATCATACTGCCTTTGTATTTTTACATAGAACCAAACAACTGCGGCATCATGCTGCTCCAGTGTGTGATTACAGACAGTATACTGGCATTGCAGAAGCAAAAGAGGTGTGACATGTAACCCAACAGCTTCGGCTTCTGGTGTAACATATAACATACACGTCGGCAGCACTTTATAAACATTAACAATGGACAATGGCATAATATGTCAATAACAATCATTGACCATCTCTGTTATGACGGCTGATCTCATCCTCTGCTTGGAGGTTGAAGAGCTCCTGGACCTTACTGTTTTCCCAATTTGCAGACATTAACAGCCACGGCTCTTCTTCTTTAAGATGGCCACTAACTGCTACCACCTACTTTTTAAGTCTCCTGCAGTGGGTTGAACGCATAACACTTTATCAAAATGTCATAACGTTGCCAACCATGATCGCGTCCTGTCCGATTTCTACAGAGAGTGTTTCAGCACCGTAACTACCTTTGTTGCCAGCTCAGAGGCAAAACAACTCTGTCCTCTCATTCCGCAATTGTACCTTTCATACACAGCAACGAAGAGGCAATATTCCTGCCTTGTACAGGCTGTGTAAAGGCTCTGGTGATTCCCAGCCCTGATATCTGGCTATTACATAACAATTAATTTTAGTGTTATCATCACAGTAGTCAATGTGTAAGAGGGCCAGCCTACCTGGCTGGTAGTGCTGGTAGTGCTGTCTGCGTCAGTGCATGCATCGGCGTCTGTATATGCTTGCCAGGAGCTCGCTAGTTCCTCTATCCGTTCCTCTATCCATATTAACTTTTTATCAAGTTTTTATCCGCATTTTTTTTCCACTGCACTTTTTTTATAGTGGCTGTTTTAACTATATAATTCAACCTGTTGAGGACTTCAGTCGCCTGCCCTGGATTTTATGCTTTTATCAAAATCATTTCAAGTGACAACCTGCTTGTCAGCGTGGGAAAATTCCCTTCCGCCTTCTGCACCAGCTTGTTTTTAGCTGCGGAGCTAATCCAGACCGAGGACTTTATTGGGTGTCAAGATGCTGTCTAAACATCTCCACCAACTGAAGCCTGATCTCCGCAGCATGCCGGTTAAGTCCCGCTGCCTGACACCCGGTCCTCTCTGTGTTTCTTAAGCCATTTCAACGCTGTGGGCTCCGGGTTGGAGCCCCTGCGTGCAAGTGCCCGTACCCTCCCTGCTAGCGGCTGCTACCCTCCATCGCCAACCTATCACTGTGCTGGAGAATAAGTTTGCCCCTCTCAACGAGCACAATTTCCCTCCACTGGTTGAGGAGCCCCAGCCTTCTTCTCCATCCCCCCTGCCTTCCCAGGGGCCCCGTGGATCTTCATCAACTCCGACCCCTCCTCCAGTCATACCTGAGCAATCCTCCCACTCCAATAGACGCCGCTCCATACCGCTGTTTACACCGTCCACTCCTCCATCATCCAGTCCTGAGAGCCCACACCCAACATCTCCTCGCCCCCTATTTCCTCTGACTACACTGATTATCAGTGACTCCATAACCAGAAACATTAGTTTTTTCAATGAAGTAAGGCGTTGCTTCCCCAGAGCCGCGGTCCCTGACATCTTGGCGAAGCTCCCAGGTCTGCTGCACACACTGCTGTCCTCCATCCACAGTGTAATTGTTGACCTTGGTTATAATGACACGGCATTTCGACAGTCTGAGGTAACCAAAATTCATTTTAACAAACTTCTGCAGCTCCTAAAAGACTGTGGAAAATCTGTTTTTATCAGTGGGCCACGTCCTCCTCACAGCTGTGGGTCAGAAAGGTTCACCAGAGTCCTCTCCCTGTCCTCTCCCTGCATACATGGCTCCTGTCTGCATGCAGGTCAAACAATGTAGGCTTCATTCATAATTTTAATCTTTTCTGGGAGCGCAAATCCTTTTAAAGGCCGACGGTGTCCATCCCAACAAGCTGGGCAGCCGCATGTTAACAGCCAATTTGCAACATGCTGTGCAATCCTACCCACGTGATTGACTATTTACACATCTCACACACGCTCAGGTACCTCCCTCTTCTTCTGCAGTGCCTTCTCAGTCTACCTCTTCCCGCGACAACTCCCCCTACAGGCCCCAGCCGTCACTAACCCCATCTGCTGTTGGTCTCCCCATTCAGACCATTGTCACAACAAGCTCTTTCCGTTCCCATGGCAGCTCCGAAGCTATATATTTCAGGAATCCAACTAATATTTTAACTGTACCTCGAAATGTACCACTACAACCAGATTTATCTTTAATTAACATGGCTCTGCTGAATGTAGGAACTCTCACCTCTAAGACCTTTACAATCAATGATTTTATCACTGAAAAGAAACTAGACTTTTTATCTCTTATTGAGACCTGCTCCCCAACTACAACTTCTTCCATTCGGTTAGGCAAGGCAAATGAGGAGGCAGAATTGTCACCATCTTCTCAAATAAATATAGCTGTTCTAGAGTGTATTTTGGTGATTTCACCTCATTTGAGTACATTGCCCTCACTCTAAAGGATGAACCAGCTGTACTTTTACTAACATTGTACCGTCCCCCTAAACTACGGGCAGGTTTTCTCGATCAGTTCTCTGAACTTATGTCACTCATCATCACAAATTATGATCAGATAATTACTTACTATCTGATTACTTACTTACTAATTACAGACTACTAAATCCAACAGCCTTTGATGCACTTAGTCAGGCATCTGCTTTCAAATGTGAAGAATTTGCAAGCTTTTTCAAAGACAGGGTCACCTCTATAAGGACAGGTATTGCTAATTCATTAAATGCTGGTAACTCCTGTGATACACCAAAAATCAGTCCCCTGAAACTGAAATGTTTTAGCAGTATTTCGCAATCTGAGTTACAAAGAATTGTAACTCAAACAAGCTGCTCAACATGTGCTCTGGATCCAGTACCTACAAAATTCCTCAAAAACATATATGACAGTTTGGCTCTCTCCATTCTTAAGATAACCAACACCTCATTGGAAGCAGGTATATTTCCTACTGCCTTTAAACGGGCACTGTGTAGGAATTTCTCCCATCTAGTGTTGAGATCGTATATTGCATTCAAACGGATAGCGCACTCTAGCTCCTCACTGTTTCAAACGCGTATTGCAACAACGGTAGCTGCTGTGTACCAAAAAGCTATGATAACATTGATGAAACCATGTCATCCGATACTTAATGGAGTATTCATTCAGGCTCCTACACAGACACACGCGACACGAGTTAACAAACCCCCTCCTCACCATGCTGGCTGTGTTTACAATGTAGGACTGTTGGGGAGGGTGTACATCGAAACAAACCAATCATGTCTTGTCTTTTGACAATTGACAAGTGGCTCAACCTCACACGCCTCATCCCTGTTTCTACTATAATATTGTTGTACCTATTTGTTTTGAAGTTTCAAATGTGAAGCACTTTGAGCTGCATTTTATGTATGAAAGATGCTGTACAAATAAAGTTATTATTGTTATTATTATTATTATCATTATTATTAGTAGTAGTATTATTATTATTATTACCTACAGTAGTAAGTGGCAAAAAAAACAGCTGACATCTTCGAGACAACATCGACACCCAGTTTGTAAAGCAGGATTGGTCACAATCTGTGCAGCCGCTGAGGCCATGACATCCTGACTTTGAGTATCTGGTTTACTCAAGCTCAAAAAATGGTGAATCTGTCATTTCCTCTAATGCAACTCTGCAGATTTTTAACCCCTCCCCCAGTACATGTAATCACCCACCCACCCAGGTTTTCAGGCTGTTGTTTGTAGTCTCCAAGCTCAAACCAAGATAACCCTGGTGACATCACTATGATGACATAATAAGGGTTATGCTCTCAAACTTTGGAAAGCCTCTCCAGAGCCACAGAAAACATGATACTGATGGCTTTTTTGCCGGTTGAATGGCACTTCTCATGATAATCAAACTGATTTTCATTTGTAAAGTTGTGTAGTGCCACTTTAAAACCTAGTCTGAATACCCCGTTCTGTTATAAGTGACAACAGCTTTATCCATCTGTTAAATTCCAGGGAGAAATGAAGCAGGAGCGGTCTGTACTTGACCCAGTAGCTTGTTATCTGGCGGCTTGCTTACGTGGAGTCTTGGTTGAAAGAGGCGCAGCCAAACTGGAGCCCCGGTCCGTCCGGCCCACCAGGCCCGCCGACACCCTCTCCGCTCTCCATCCCGATTCCCAGCGCCCTCCTTCCCTCCCTCCGCCCTGGATTGGAGGCCCGGGATCGGCTGCACCTCTTCGCTCGATGTCGGCGGAAGACGGCTCCAATGTGGAAGAAATGGTGACCGGCTGGTGTGTAGGTAAGAGCCCCGGGCAGAGCTGGAGTGTTTCTCCGCTGTAAATGAGATGAATTTCAGTTCTACTGCAGTTATTTACTGAAGTCGGTGATCCAGACACTGGAGGAAAAGACGGGGAAAACAGAAACAAAACAGGAACAGCTGACAGCACTACGTCACATCTCCGCCTCTTACGATTGGCTGGTAGTGAAACCATGTTGTCTGGCTTCTATTTTTGATTTGACAGACGTGCAACAGTGTCTTTTGATTGGCTGTTTAAACATTGACTGCTTTGTTTGTGTTCGTCCATTCATGTGACGTAGCCTACAGCGACATCAACATTGCTCTCTGCTGTGGGGAAGTGACAAGGCTACTTTTTTGTTTGTATGTTATTTATGCAGTGGTTCCCAACCTTTTTCCTTAAGGGACCCCTTCTCAATCATTGAGTAAACTTACGACCCCTGACTAAGTTATATAGGCTATTTAATGCATATTTCGTATTATTTTCAATGCGTAACAATGTAGTACAGAACAACTGATTGACTACACAGTTAACTCAAATACTGAACATAACTGCTGGAAATTTGTATCAAGCGAACAATTTGGATGAATTATGAGCAGATTATTTCCTGTAAATATTGCGGGGGTATTCCTGATATTTTTAAGGAACTTCTCGTATATATCTCTGTCTGTATTATGTATTTCTTTCGTTTTTATTAAAAATCATGCATACTTAATAGTTTTTGTTTTTTTTAAAAAAAAAAATCAGTGTTTTCTTCTCCCGGACGCTTGGCTGCTCCCGCTCATGCTCCCGCTTGGTGCCAGCTCCCTCACGAAACAAAATATAAGGGCTGAGAGGTCAGGTTCAATTACTTGCAAATTAGCTGAGATGATGCCTAGCAGACAGCCAGCAGCTAGTTAGCCACCCCCGATGGTGCCACCTGTCACTCAAAGTGACCACGCCCTCAATTATGCGCAACTTTAAGCCTTATTTCATTTCATTTATTCATTTATAGGGTACTTTCTATTGGGAAGTAGCTGTCCCCAACCCTGACCTCTAAAATTCAATTCATGTAAATAACACTTAAAACATTTTTCATATTTTTTTCAAAAGTCTAATTTAAAACATCTTTGTGATTAAGTTTAAACAGAAGTTGAAAGATTTAGATGTATTGTGGGATTCATTTTTAAATTAAGAAACTATGCTAAAAAA
>NC_065523.1:3953264-3961235 GCF_006386435.1 Epinephelus moara | reverse complement strand
GTACTGTTAAAGCGTATTATGGTGTCACAGCTGCCGTGACTCTTCGCTTTACAGCGGCGTTGGCCGTTCCTGTTGTGTGCAGCTTCGGAGGGGACTTTGAAAAGCGTGGTGTCTGTTCTTCCTCACTGAGAGACGGTGACTGGGTTTGAGCTGTGCGCTGTGCTTAAGCTCCCTTCGCTCCGGTAAACTCGCTGTTTTTTTATTTCTACTTCTGCTAGTTCTCTTAACTTTATGTTAACAGGTTGTCCTGCTCTCTGTCCTGCTGTAGGTTTTGAGAGAGAGAGAAGAAAAATGTTTTGAGAGAAACAAATTTTTTTTTTTGAGAGAAAATGTTTTCACACTGATAGCAAAAAATAATATTTGAGACATCAGTGTGAAAACTTTTTCTCTCAAATATTTTCTTTTCTCTCAAACATTTTTTTTCCCTCTCATATCATTTATTTTCTCGCATGTAATAAAGACACAAATATAGCTCCATAGTAGTACTGCACCCCCGTCCCAGATGGCTGCATGGTAAGTCACTGACTCCCATCATTTTTTAAATAAATGTCTTCCAAAGTCTGAAAATCAGTGTGTAACTTTTAAAACTGTCACTACCGAACACATGATCTCTTCAATTATGTAAAAAATTTGGGGGTTTTTATGCAAAATATTATGTTTTTCTGTGTGAACAACTCTTCAAACATGTGCTTGTTAGCCATGTGACTGCTAGCATTCTTTAGTTATCCTGAAAAATAGCTAGGATTGTCACTACCGAAACAATCACTACCAAAACCTATGGTAAAGTTTCGGTAGTGACATGATCATTTCGGTAGTGACAAAATGGAATGGTCAGTAGTTAAACCCCATAATTTTGTGGTCCAAAGTCTTGCTCTTCTCTGCTCTGCTCTTCTCTGCTCTACTCTACTCTACTCTACTCTACTCTACTCTATTCTGCTCTACTCTGCTCTATTCTGCTCTACTCTACTATACTCTACTATGCTCTACTTTGCTCTACTCTGCTCTACTCTACTATACTCTGCTCTACTCTGCTCTACTCTGCTCTACTCTGCTCTGCTCTACTCTACTCTACTCTACTCTACTCTACTCTACTCTACTCTACTCTACTATACTCTGCTCTGCTCTGCTCTGCTCTACTCTACTCTACTCTACTCTACTCTACTCTACTCTACTCTGCTATACTCTGCTCTGCTCTGCTCTGCTCTACTCTACTCTACTCTACTCTATTCTGCTCTGCTCTGTTCTGTTCTACTCTACTATACTCTACTTTGCTCTACTCTGCTCTGTTCTGCTCTGCTCTACTCTACTTTGCTCTACTCTGCTCTACTCTGCTCTGTTCTACTCTGCTCTACTCTGCTCTACTCTGCTCTACTCTACTATACTCTGCTCTACTCTGCTCTGTTCTACTCTACTCTACTCTGCTCTACTCTATTCTGCTCTGCTCTGTTCTACTCTGCTCTACTTTGCACTACTCTGCTCTACTCTGCTCTACTATACTCTACTCTGCTATGCTCTACTGTACTCTATTCTGCTCTGCTCTACTCTACTATGCTTTACTCTACTCTACTATGCTCTGCTCTGCTCTACTCTACTCTACTCTACTATACTCTGCTCTATTTTATAATCTGCTCTACTCTACTCTACTATGCTCTGCTCTATAATCTGCTCGACTCTGCTCTTCTCTACTCTGGTCTACTCTGCTCTACTCTATTCTGCTCTGCTTTTCTCTACTATACTCTGCTCTACTCTACTCTACTCTACTCTACCATGCTCTGCTCTGCTATACTTTATACTCTGCTCTACTCTGCTCTGTTCTACTCTGCTCTACTTTGTTCTACTCTGCTCTGCTCTATTCTACTATACTCTGCTCTACTCTACTTTGCTCTACTCTATTCTGCTCTACTCCGCTCTACTATGCTCTACTCTACTATGCTCTGCTCTATAATCTGCTCGACTCTGCTCTAATCTACTCTGCTCTACTCTATTCTGCTCTGCTTTGCTCTACTATACTCTGCTCTGCTCTAGTCTACTCTATTATGCTCTGCTCTGCTATACTCTATACTCTGCTCTACTCTACTCTACTCTACTCTACTCTGGTCTACTCTACTTTACTCTGGTATACTCTATAATCTACTCTACTCTTCTCTACTCTGGTCTACTCTACTTTACTCTGTTCTACTCTACTCTACTTTGTTCTACTCTGCTCTGCTCTACTCTACTATACTCTGCTCTACTCTACTTTGCTCTACTCTATTCTGCTCTGTTCTGCTCTACTCTGCTCTGTTCTACTCTGCTCTACTTTGCTCTACTCTGCTCTACTCTGATAAACTCCGCTCTGCTTTACTCTGCTCTGCTCTACTCTACTCTACTCTGCTC
Source organism: Epinephelus moara (assembly GCF_006386435.1). Classification (NCBI taxonomy): domain Eukaryota; kingdom Metazoa; phylum Chordata; class Actinopteri; order Perciformes; family Serranidae; genus Epinephelus; species Epinephelus moara. The sequence continues at coordinate 3,958,859 of NC_065523.1, read as the reverse complement.
TGCTTTACTCTGCCCTACTTTGCTCTACTTTACTATACTCTGCTCTACTATACTCTTCTCTACTATGCTCTGCTCTACTCTATTCTGCTCTGCTCTACTGTATTCTGCTCTGCTCTACTCTACTATACTCTGCTCTACTCTGCTGTGCTCTACTCTATACTCTGCTCTACTCTACTCTACTCTGCTCTACTCTACTTTGCTCTTCTCTGCTCTACTCTATTCTGCTCTACTCTGCTCTACTTTGCTCTACTCTGCTCTACTCTATTCTGCTCTTCTCTGCTCTACTATACTCTGTTCTACTTTGCTCTATTCTACTATACTCTGCTCCACTATACTCTTCTCCACTCTACTCTACTCTGCTCTGCTCTGCTCTGCTCTGCTCTCTCAAAAATTTAATTGTTTTATTTATTTGTCTTTGTAATATTCCCACCATAAAGCATACATTTGAGGAAATATGATGCAACCTTAAAAACAGAATAATGGTCACTACCGAAACAGTGCACCTTAAAAACAGAATAATGGTCACTACCGAAACAGTGCAGTCACTACCAAAACACTGGGTGTTTTGTAAAAAATAAAGTATATTGAGTTATCAACTAAAGTATTATGATGCTAATCATTTACATTTATGTTCTGTTTCATCAGTTATTAACTCTGAAATCAATCTGATCAGCGTTATGAATTTTACAAAGAAAGATTGCATTTAGATTTTGAAGAATTCTATACTTCGAAATTTGTTAAAATAACAATTTTTATAGATTTAATTGTGAAAACCTTCAGTCAAAATTTGTAAAAATTTAAATCTTTAGACAAGGGATGACAGGTTGATAAATATTTTTTTGTGTAATACTATATGTTTCGGTAGTGACAAATTTTAGGAGAGGAAAAATATATATAATATATAATATAAATATATATTATATAATATAAAAATTTACAGTCATTTTACTAGATATGTGACCTTTACATATCGTACAATATATACAGGGACAAAGTTTTGGAAATAAAACATACAAAATTTCAAAATATTTCCAGCCCAACTTTGCACACATTCGGTAGAATGCCCCATATATAACACACAATAGGAAAACAACAAAATACAAAGGCTCCTCTGGAGCCACCCTCTCCTCCATCATGTGTGTGGTAAGGGCCCGGCACACACACACAGGGCTACATTGGGCCTACTGCTCTACTATTAGACACAAACGATGTCTTTAGTCCACTGGCTTCTGTAGTTGGGTTGCCTGGCACGCTTAGCTGAGTTCATCCGATGAACTCAGCTAAATTTTAAAAATCTAATTCATGGTGAAGGGTCATGCAATTTTCACCATTCACTTCGAAAAGCTCAAGGAAAAATATTTGTGTCTACAGGGGGATCTAAATAAAATAAATAAATGAAATAACAATCAACCAGCCACCTCCTCCTCTGATAAGTTAAGAACAGACCAGGAGCGGTCATTACACGCGATTATTACGCACAATTGTGAGGTGGGCAGCGGGAGATCCCCCAGCACACTGTTTATAAACCAGTGTACCAGTTTAATTGCAGGATATGTTTAGTTAAGCCATTTCTCATAAGTATTTGATTTCAATCATTTTGTTTTAAATCTGGACATGTGCAGGTGGACTCAGCCAGTGCTGAGAAAGGTCCTATGCCTGCCTGTTGGAGAGATAGAGAGAAGATTAAAGCATCAAATTGCGGTAAAAGATGCTGTATAAAAGACAGGCTACAACTTTTTTTCCTTGTCCCCCCCCTGGAATTATTCTCTAAAATTTTACTGTTTATTGTCCCCCCCAACTATGAAATGGGATTTTCGTCCCTGGGTACACTGGTTTATAAACAGTGTGCTAGGAGATCTCCCGCTGCGCACCTCACAATTGTGCATAATAGTCACGCGTAATGACCGCTCCTCGTCGGTTAAACTCGGTTCAGAGTGAGATTTTTGCTGGGTGGCAATGTGGGGCCGATGTGGCAGGCCTTGGGTATGACAGTTTATAAAGGATTCAAATTTCAAATAAGTCATCAACCATCTATATGTGTTTAAAATAGCTGCTGAAATTAGCAAGGATTCTTTTTTAATTTTGGGGGACATTTTAGCCTTTAATAGTAACTAAAGGCTGTCAGATAAATGTAGTGGAGTAGAGGTCAGATTTGTACTTACAGTACCTGAGTAATGTGTTTAGTTACATTCCACCACAGGGTGCAGTTTGTTATATTATCTTTATGAGTTTGTGAGTATGACTTGACTTGACTTGCATGAATTATAGCAATGATTCAAATTGACTTGCTTGATTTTCACCACAGTGACTTGGGACTTGCTTGAGACTTGAAGGTCATGACTTGTACTTGTGTGACTTACTCCCACCTCTGGATATAGGCCTATTGTAATAAATTAAGCATGTAGAGTGAAAAACTTGAGTGGTAAGAGTTTATAGAGTTTTATACCTACAGCCAGTGGAGCTAAAGGGGTCATTTACAATGTGGCATCAGAAACCTTGGAGGAGGGCTTCAAAGCCAGTTTGACAGGACATAGAGTGATAAAAGCCTCCAGAGCCTTTGTGCTCCACTATCTGGCAGGTTAACTTGCATTCACAGCGGTGCCTGGATAGTGTGACGTGTGTGGTTGTGCTGCTGCCGTGGTCCTGCCTGATGCCTCCTACTGCTGCTGTTATCATTAGTCATATTTCTACTGTTAATATACACATATGATTATTGTCACATATGTATACTATCATATATTAATATATACAGGGCTTGAAATTAACTTTTTTACATGGTAGCACTGGTGCTCCTAACTTTAAAAAGTTAGGACCAGCAAAATTTTGGGAGCACTCATCATAATGTAAGAAGCACCAACAGTGTAATTGATTTTTTTTATTGCAACAAAAAGTCAACATTATACTGTATACAATACACTGTATGTGTATAGTACACTTATCATTAACAACTTTTTCAGTTGAAGACATTTTTAGAAAAAACACCACTGAACCACTGAACCACTTAACAGCACTGTGAATGAAAGAGAAACCTTAGATGATGATAGTACTGATGATGATGATGACTGTCATCATCAGTATTATCATCATCTAAGGTTTCTTTTTCATTCACAGTGCTGTTCAGTGGTAGCCTGGCGTTGTCAGACCCAGGTCTGGACCATAGACTGTATAATACTGTCTGGACATGGAGTGTACATGTCCTCTATTCCCGAGGGGCGGTATCAACGGCTGTCACTCAAAGTGCCCCTTCACGCAATTGGAAAGACGGAAAACCAATCAGAGTAAACGAAATGTGTGAAGTAGGCTAGCACAACACCACTGTAAACAGACCAGCAAGCTGCAGCGGAGATGAGCCGTTTGTTCTGCTTTTAAAGAAAATGTACGTTCCAGTTCGTTAAACACATTTACCATAGCAGTTTCAAAATCAGTAGCCATGTTGGTTGTTTACGAAATGCATTCACTCCGCTCCTTGTCCCTCTTATTCTGATGACGTGCCCGCCCCAAAGTAATAAACGGTTGTGATTGGCCCGGTAAGCTTTAACCAATGCCAGAATGTGCCTTAATGATTGCATGGCCAGACTGATCTGCGGAGCGAAATTGAATATGAACTCGCGAGATCAGGATGGTTTCACCAGGCTAGTTCAGTGGTGCTTCAGTGATGTTTTTTCTAAAAAAGTCTTTCAGCGTTCTCTTCATTTTCTCTTCTTTCCACCATGGATTAGCTTCGGCTTCTAGTTAGTTCTGAGTGACAGAAGTGCCGCGGTCGCGGAGTGATTTGAGGCTAATAACCAATCTAAAATCAGCATTAAAGGCTACTAACTTGAGGGGGGAAAAAAACTTGTGAATGAGACATTCGACTCAGGGGGAAAAATAGTTGCACCAGAAGAATTATTTACACTCGCACCAGTGCTCCCAATCATATTTTGAGGTCGCACAGATGAAATTTTGGTCGCATATGCGACCAAAGCGGTCACAATTTTGAGCCCTGATATACCTACAACATATTGTACCACAATAGCCGTAATTATTATTGTAATATTATTACTTAAATTTATGTTGTAAGCTACTGTCATTACCGTCTGTCCTGCATCTCTCTCTCTCTTTGTATCATTTTGTCACATAGATTACTGTTAATTTATCATGTTGATCTGTTCTGTACGACATATATTGCACGTCTGTCCATCCTGGAAGAAGGATCCCTCCACACTTGCTCCTCCTGAAGATTCTACCATTCCCCCCTGCAACAACAATTGCTGGCATAAGCAGAAAAAGTCAGGTGGCAAAGCAAGGGAGACAGCAATCTGAACAGGCAGCAGTACCAGATGATTCAGTCCTGATCAAAAAGAGGGCATTTCTTGAGTTTTTTTCTGAGGCAGTGTGGAGAATTACAAAAAGTGGCAAAGAACAAGTCAGATGTTGCATGAGAGGTAACTGCCATTGCAAAGAAATTTTTCTTGGGATCACGGTTGTTCTTCCTGATGTACAGTGCAAGTATATGCATGCAGGAATAGCTGGAAGTCAGCAGTTAGCAAGCAACTAGAGCAAGGTTTAATCCGATGAGGTGTACAGATTAACCAATGAGGATGAGATGGATTTCTAATTTGTAAACTATGTTTTATGTCCTGCAGTGGAGTGCTTATCAAGCACAAACTGGAGATGGGCTAAGCAGACTCACAGACTCGGATGAAATTTAAGGGTTTTTAAATCAGGCAAAGGTCGATACACGGGTAATCAGTCACACAGACAAAAAGTATCCAAAAACGACAGGCAAAAAGGGTGGTCACAAGTTAAAACAGTCAAAAACACACACAGAGGGAAAACTAGGGAAATGCTAGAACTCTTACTCAAGGGTAAAGACGATCTGGCAACAAACAAGGGGAAGACGGATACTTAAATAAACTAAGACAGTGGAGACAATGAAACACAGGTGAAACACAGAGACACACAGATCAAACACATTAGGGCGGGGCAAGGAATCACAATGGAGGGAAACTTGACAGGACATGGTGTCTGAAATGAGATGAGACAGTGGTTACCAAAATAAAACAGGAAACACAGGGATGACAAATGAACATGAATCTAGTTAACTTGACGGCTCATGACAGTGCATGGAGTCTGGAGAAGCTGGATCTGATATGTGGACATGAGACTGGATATAAACCCTGGATATGACTGCTTGAGAGCAGGCATTTCACATCAAGGAGAATATGGGCACCAGCCGAACTAGCACCAGCTAGCCATTGTACAGGTGTTGGAAAATACTGTGTAACTGTGGATGACCTCCATGTCACATCAGTTTTCAACTGGATATCAGGAACTGTAATATTTGAATGAATCACCGAAATTTGGCTAAACCCTGGACAGTGACTTTCATCCAGGACCAGTGCTTAATTTGAGCCGGAACGTACTGGAACGCATACCAGGATCTTTTCAGAAAAGACCCTGGTGCGTTCCGGAACTAATTTGCATGGGTCTAGAACTTTTCACATCTAAAAACTACATATAGTATTGGCTGATGTCACTAGTGTTGCAGGGTGGAGTACCGTAGTACTACGGTGCCTCACCTACCACTACTGTGGGATAAGTTCAAAGTCCAAT
>NC_065523.1:3950093-3950237 GCF_006386435.1 Epinephelus moara | reverse complement strand
CGTTTTTTTTCCCCGTTAAAGGGTTTTTTTGGGGAGTTTTTCCTTATCCGCTGCGAGGGTCATAAGGACAGAGGGATGTCGTATGCTGTAAAGCCCTGTGAGGCAAATTGTGATTTGTGATATTGGGCTTTATAAATAAAATTG
>NC_065523.1:3945028-3950088 GCF_006386435.1 Epinephelus moara | reverse complement strand
TTTTTTTTTCCCCGTTAAAGGGTTTTTTTGGGGAGTTTTTCCTTATCCGCTGCGAGGGTCATAAGGACAGAGGGATGTCGTATGCTGTAAAGCCCTGTGAGGCAAATTGTGATTTGTGATATTGGGCTTTATAAATAAAATTGATTGATTGATTGATTGATTGATTGATTGATTGATTGATTGATTGATTGATTTCTTTTGTTTTGTGCTGTTTTTGTCATCTCATCCTCAAAATAAAGGAAGAGGAATCATCTAATTTGCATATTGTGACATCACTTCTACATACCTAAAGCTACAGAAAGCATTCAAACATCAAAACGTTCAGCTCTGTAAGGATTTTCTGATGTTTGTGGCAATATGTTTGATATTTCTAAATAATTCACAGTGATGACATAAGCTGGGGGCCGAAACGGGCGCGAGTGCGAGGTCCCGCCCAACGCTGCTTGCAGCTTTAATTGATGCTGTTTTTGAAGTATGAATAAGTCAGTAAGTAATTTATTCCATTGAAATATCATTGATGTATTATAGAAAAGTGATTTATCTTTTTATAAATGACAAAAGGCACATCTGCCTCATTTTTGCTGTGGTATCGTGATACTACTCAGAACCGTGATACTTTCACTGGTATCGTACTGTGGGTCCCAATTTTGGTACCGTGACAAAACTAGATGTCACAACCATTCCATTCGGAGTTGCGCAGTGAGACGGCTCGGGTGCCGCTTAAAAAAGTGTTCCCCCACTTTTGGGAGTGGGGGAACACTGCTCCCCTACTTCTAATTTTACAAATTAAGCACTGTCCAGGACGCTCTTTTTCTGTATGCAAGTCTAACAGAGCAGAGGACTTTGGGAGAGAAGGAGAGGAGCTGAGTGCTTTATGATTAATAAGGACTGGTATGATGGGGGAATATGAGGTGCTGTCCTGCTCCTGCTGTGGTTCACTGCTATACACCGGTCAGAGGCAGCTGCAGAGCTGTTCGGGAGGAGTGATCATGCGGCCATCTTGTTGAGGTCAGGATGTGTGGACAATTTAATCATTCCACAGCCAGAAACCACTGATTGCCAGAACCATGCAAAAACATGAACAATTATAAAGCAAAAAAGTAATCTAGATAAATGGAAATCAATCAATCTTACACTCTGGGGAAAAATTAACACCATTAAAATGGTAGTTGCTCCTAAATTCAACTACATATCAATGATGGTACCAGTGACAATTCCTTTAGGAATTTTCAAGCAGTATAATCAGATAATTAAGGACTACTTGTGGAATGGAAAGAAGCCTAGAATTGGTATGCAAAAGCTTTATGACCCAAGGTGTAAAGGAGGCCTAGCCTTGCCCAATGTCGAACTTTATAATATTGCATTTGAAATGTCAAAACTTGCCAGGCATTGGGGTAGTTATGGTTCACACCTTGGATGGACACAAATAGAAAAGGAAATCACAGCCCCATTCAAACTAGTAGAGACCTTGTCACAGAAGGTTGCGGGTGTTCAGACTGGTGAGGAGAGTAATCCAATTCTGCAGCATTCTAGAGCAGTGTGGGCAAAGTTACACAAGATGCTTGGAATATACAGACAAGAGTACTCCTCTATTTGGAACAATCCATTTATTAAAATAGAAAATAGACCCTTTTTGTGGAAATCCTGGCTGGCGGGGGATTTGAATAAGATAGGAGACCTGTACAAGGATAGGGTGTTTTTGTCATTTCAGGAGATGAGTGAACATTTCAGTACGAAGGAGAAGGGAGATTTTTGGAAGTACCTCCCATTACGAAGTAGTATCGGAGCCACAGGCATCAAATCAGGCGAAGGGGAAAATATGGTAAAACATTTTTTTGAGTTGCCTAGATCTGCTCACTCTGCTTCAGTCCTTTACAATATGGTTGTAGATGCTCAGTGTGGAAAGTATGAAAATTTAAGATTAACTTGGCAAAAAGATCTAAACTGTAACATTGAAGAAGATGCATGGAAAGACATAGTAACAAATACAGGATGGTCCATCAGGGATGCCCGGGGTAAATTTACACATTATAAGATTATCCACAGGTACTATTACACACCAGTAAGACTTTATAGAATGGGTTTGTTACAGAACAACTTATGTTGGAAGTGTAAGGCAGAGGCAGGTACCTTCTTACACTCACTGTGGGAATGCCCTTTGGTTTTTCCTTTTTGGAAAAAAGTCATTGTAAAACTGAGTGAATGGCTTCAAAAATCTTTGCCGGAATCCCCCCGACTTTGTCTCCTAGGGGATAGATCAGAGTTACCACCAGGAATATTAAAAGTAGAATTCGGTTTAGCACTGACAGGTTTCATCACTGCAGCTAGAATTATTCTGGAAGAGTCAGACTCAACCAGCACTTACTGACTGGGTTAAGATGATGACTGATAATGCCTCCTATGAACTGATGATAGCTAAGTTAAATGATAACAAAGGAAAATTTTTCCAGGTCTGGGGCAATTTTTTGAATCACATAAAAGATGGGAATAAGGGCCTATAACAGGTGAGGGGAAAAAGACAAATGTATATTTTATTCAAGACCCTTCATGGCTGAGGATTTATGGGATTTAGTATTTTGTATGATGATGTAGGATGGATGATGTGCTGTCTTGTTATATTTATGTGCTGAGATGTATAGTTTTGTTTAATTGTATTTTATATGATTGTTCTGGTACGTTTGTTGAAACCATTCAACAAATTCATTCAAATTCAAACCATTCAAATTCAAATAAAAACTTAAATGACAAAAAAATTATAAAGCAGCAGCCAACAATGTAAGAAGACACAAAAAGGACTAAATTACCGTGCACAAGTTAAAGGAGCTGATGGGATCACATTTCACTGGAGTTGTACCTTGTATAATTCCATGTGAAAGATAATTGATTGATTGACATTTCTGAGGAGGTTTTTACAGTTTAGAAAAGTAGTTTACTGTTGTAACACATATAAATGGAACTGGCATGGTCAAGTGTATTTAATAATTATATTAAATGTAATAATAATGTTTAGATCTGCATCCCTTATCAGTACAGTAGCCCCTGTATAAAGGTTTTATTATGTTCAACCTGCATTACCAAGAATGACTAATAAGTGGCAATGTACATCAAAAATTAATGTTGTTTTTCTTATTACAAAGACTGAAAATCATGAAGATAGTTTCAGTTTGAATTTATCATGTTATCATATATTTATGTGGTCATTCAATAAGTGTCACTCATTTTTATCTCTGCTACACACACCATGCTGGTTATTTACAGTAGTAAGAGAGAGGGAACACCTGTTAACTCAATTAAAGCTAATATATGCCTAATTGGATTTAATTTTCCAAAAGGAGCAGATTTATTTGTTTTGCTGTCAGTTTAAAAAAAAAAGAAGAAAAAAACGCTATATGAGACTTGATGTTTTTTTAAAGCGACACTTACCTTTCTGGAAATGTTAAGCTTTTCTTTGTTTAGGTTAAAATGCTATTAATAAGCTGATGGCACATTAAAATGTAAGTGAATTCCACCAGAGATAAAAACTTATAATTGTACCATTCTCATATGGTTCTAAGAAAACTTCGACCAATCATTGCATTCTGACCCAATGCAATGATTGGCCTTCCCCACATGGAGGCCTCCAACTGACGTAACCACTGGCATAATATCTCTCGCAAAAACTCTCTCTTCAATCTCAGGCAGTGCAAAAAAAAAAAAAAAAAACTAAGCTTTTACTACATGAGCTGCTTGATCAATTAAGTTAGACACTGAACTAAATATGATTTCATATTAAGCAGCTCAGTTTTATTTCTTTACTGTACCTGAAAATGCATTGCAATGCAAATTTTATGCTTGACTTAAAATTAAACTGTCACAACTTTGTTTTCTTGGGTGTTGTTTTCTTCTGAGAGTAGTCACCTGCAGGACTCAACCATTACAAGGGAGGGGTGAACATACTGAACATACTACACAGTAAGTGAATGTGAGCCCTCAGCCCTGAGCCCATGCCGAACTGTAGTAGACCAGTCAAAAAACCCTCATTCTAAACAGCGTACATTTATGATACCCTACTCGGCGAGGACACTTAAAATATCATGATTTATAAACGTGTTTACTTTTACAAACGTGTCTGTCAAAGCAACGCTGCCACAGCACTCCCAGAAGCCGTGACGAGTCGGACTACGCAGTCACACACTCACACCAGAGCAGCGCCAGCTGTTAGTTTGAGTTGTGAGCTGTAATTAAGCAGTAAATAATCAGCTCGTTGTTTTTTATGTGTGCACAAATTTACACCTGTGTTGGCACTCCAAGGCGATATGGGTTGGGAACCCTGTTTAATTAAGCAGAAGGGGGAAATGCTGAGGCTCTGGAATCGTCTGTCTTCTATGCCAGAGGGTAGAGTAGCTAAAAGAGTTTTTAACTGGGATAAAGCATATAACTATCCTTGGTGTAGTGAAATGAACGCTATCTTTAATGAAGCTGATCAACAACACATATTCACAAATGGTCTGCGATGTAGTGTCAATTTTGTGAAGCATAAGTTATTCCTTGAGTATAAAGAAAAATGGGCCAATGACATCTGGTTTAAACCAAAACTCAGAACTTACTGTCAGTTGAAAAATGTTTATTGTCCAGAACCATATGTGACTTTACCCCTGAATAGATCCAGAAGAACTCTATGTGCCCAGTTGAGATTTGGGATTCTCCCTCTGGCTATAGAAGTAGGAAGGTTTAACTCTGTACCTGAGGAAAGGAGACTTTGTACCGTGTGTAATTTAAATGTAATTGAGGATGAACTTCATTTTCTGTTTCATTGTCCACTATATGATGAAGCCAGGCAGCTTTTATTTCAGAAAATACAGAATGTGAAGCCTGAGTTGTTTTGGACTGAGGATGAGGTTAAGTTGGAATGGTTTTTCAGAGAAGAGGTTTTTACTATAGCTACCTTCATAAAAAGTGCCTGGAAATTAAGAAAGAATGAATTATTTGTGTGAATTCTATTTGAAATGTATAATCTGCGTTGTTTGTTTTGTTTGTACTCTGCTGATTATGTTTGCTGGCTTTGATTATGAAATTTGTGT
>NC_065523.1:3921729-3944359 GCF_006386435.1 Epinephelus moara | reverse complement strand
TTTTAGTTTTAGTTTAGTTAGTATAGACATTCACTCTGCCTGTTGGAGAGATAGAGAGAAGATTAAAGCGTCAAATTGCGGTAAAAGATGCTGTATAAAAGACAGGCTACAACTTTTTTTCCTTGTCCCCCCCTGGAATTATTCTCTAAAATTTTACTGTTTATTGTCCCCCCCAACTATGAAATGGGATTTTCGCCCATGTCTGACTGTGGATGATTGAGCTGTCGAATGGATTTGTGGAGTTAGTTAGTTGTAGCAGTGGCTGTAAGCAGCTAGCTCCACTCATTACCCGCTGATCGGGTAGTCTAAAAGTAGACTAAAACTATGAAGGATTAAACTGACTAAAATGTGACTAAAACTTATAAGCATTACTAAACTAAATCATTTTATCAAGTTAGCAGAGCACTGAAGCAGAATTTAGTAGGTGAAATAGGTGAAATCTACACAATACAGAAATGTGAAGAACAAGTCATTACACTGCATTTTCTGGCCTGTAAATATCCTCTTTATTTATCCAAAAGTTTTTTTTTATTGACAAATATCACAAACCACATATGCTCACATTGTTTTCCAGATATTCAAAAGCACATCAGTAGTTTCATGGGTTTAGGTGGCAGCAGTTATATTCAACAAAAGAGTATTTGATACAAGGGTGTGGTGGTCCACTCAGCTTCTGACGCCTCAAGGACTGACCATCTGTGGTGTCTCAATGCTGCATGATAAGAGGACAAACATGTTAGAACTGATCCAGTTGCATTGATCAGGTGTTTTGGAGGCAGATAGCAGATTATGTAGCAATACGTTTGTGTTGCAGCTGATAGCTGATACTGGGTGCAGACATGCAATACTAAACATTTAATCAGTGCTTCCTACACAATGTTATCAGCATGAAAAGGCCTCTGTAAAACATTTTGACTATCATAAATCTCTTTGATTACATTTTTCATGAAATGTTCAATGAACAATCACTCAAAAATCACTTTGTCCTATAAGTGGGGCATGTGTATGGACAGTTAGACTGAACTACTAGTTGATAGATTATATTACAGTGCACCCAAATCCCCAATTAATGTTTTGGGAATATGAAAATCCCATAAATCGGTGTGAATCTGTAATAATTTACATTGATTGAAATGGCATTACCATAACTGTGATAAGAATTACATGAATAAATTTAAGGCATACAGTGTGTGCTCATGTCAAAACACTCCCTCCATCACTGAGCTTTGTTCTTGACATTTGAAACAGCAGTTTTTAATATTACCACTGCTAAGTACAATAAGAATATGTTTGGCAGATGTTTGGCAGATGACACTCTTTGACAGCTGTTAGTGGTGTTCCCCAGGGCTCTGTCTTGGGCCCCTTTTTATTTATTATTTACTCGATACCTCTTGGCCATATTTTTAGGAATTTTCGCATACAGCTCCACTTTTGCGCAGATGAAATCCAGCTCTATCTATCTACCAAGCCTACTTCCACTTTTCCACCCACTTCCCTTTCTGACTGCCTATTAGATCATCATGTAATATTAATCGTCTTCACCTGGCACTTACACCACACATCAGTGCTTTTCTCATTCACATATTGGTTATATCTCATATCAATTATTGTAATACTGTCCTCTTTGGTCTTCCTCTCAAGTCTCTTAATGAACTCCAAATGGTCCAGGATTCAGCTGCCCTTATCATTACTAGAACTCCCTCCAAAGATCATATCACTCCTGATCTTCAGCAATTTCCATTGCTTGAATATCATATAGATTTTGAGATTCTGCTTCTCCCCTTTAAGGTCCTTCATAACCAAGCCCCTTTGTATCTTTCTGAACTCTTATATTCTTAGATCCCTTTCTGCAATCCAACTCACATCACAATCTGCCTGCCTGACTACCATGGGTTCTAGAGCCTTCAGCCATTTTGCCTCCCACCTTTGGGACTCTCTTTCACAAGATACTCACAATATTGATTCCCTTTCCACTTTCAAATCCCATCTGAAAACACACCTGTTCAAGCGGCCATATTGAGTTTGATCTCATGGTGACACACACACAGATTTGCACTGATGATGACTCAATGATGATGATTTTATTACTAGTTTTTACAATTGTGATATTTGTCCAGTTATTTTATTAGTTTATTACTGTATATTACTGATTTGTTTGACTTCATGATCTCTGGATACATTGCTTGTAACTGTGTCTTGTAAGGTGTCCTTGAGTGCTTTGAAAGGTACCTATAAATAAAATGCATTCTTCTTCTCCTTCTACCTATTATCATTATTTGTCAAAAATATTCTTGACTCAGCTTTTACCAATATATTTCCAAATGACTTGATTTCACCAAAGGAATAAATTAACTATATTTTATGTGGTTATTTGCAGAATATCCACCTTCAGTCACAGTAGATAACCTTCAATCAAAATACCATAAATCCTCAACATTTATGATTATTGCATTAAAATACAATTGAGCAATAATAATTCCTTCAGTTTCAAGATCGCCTTCACGACCGCCTGCGGTCTGTGCTTAGGCCCTAATAATCCCTACAGTCAGTCTACTTCACATTTGTATTGAAGACAGACAGTTACACATGTACCTTAAAATCCCAGATCACCATGGCTCCATCCAGACCCACACTGCTGTACTTCTCCACTTTGGCTCTCTCTCCAGATACAATACACAGCTGTCTGCAGGGCAACACATGAGCGTAAAATAAAAGCTAATCTGTAGAGGTTTGACATTGTTGTTAATAATAAAAACAACAAAAAACATAATTTCTGGAGACACTCAGAGTTCACCAACAGCTTCACATGCACAGCAACAAGATACATATGCACAGCTGGGGTAAGTACATAGCATTGATAGAGAGCACACACCTCAAATAAGGCCACACAAGCAGTTACAGAGCAGTTTAAATAAAAAAACTCCATCGAAATGATCTTATTTACAAGTGGGTCCAGATCTGCATCACAATACACAACACAAACATAAAACAAGACAATCATGCTGACTGACTGATGTTTTTGGACAGTTCTCACATCCTGCCTGGGAATATTATGGATGCTGTGCAAAATGTCAAAAGTCATATTTGTGGCTGCTGTATTAATGCTCTAAATGTTATATACAGCTCCCTTAACTAAACAAATGAACTACTTTTTTGGGCTCATCCAAATATGTCATATCAAATTTGGGATTTGAAATCTATTTGAGCAGTGAAATCTATTTTTCAAAAAAGAAGAAAAGAAAATGTAGTTGGCAGAAAATCTGGAATTTCACTTTTAGGGCTATGATACACCAAGGAAATGGTCAGCCATTGGTCAATGTTGGCCCATCAGTGAGTGTCTGTTGCCCTAATTTTGTGGTTGTCCCGCACTGGCACTAGTTTGCCCTTGTTGGCAGTGGGGTTTTTTTTTGGCCAATTCAGCATGGTGAATCAACGTTAAAGGCGGCGGAGGCCACGAGTAAGTAAAATCCCTCTGATTTGAAGTTCAGCTCAGCGCACAAAAAAGACACAAAAGTGAGGAAAGCAAACAAATGACTAAAGTCTAGAAGGCATGAGATTGGAACAAACTTGGTATATTATGTAAAAATAAATGTCATTGAGCTCTCAAGCAGAAATGGCTTGCACTTGTTTTTGTTATTGTTCGCAAGCACACAGTAAATACCCTTTGTTCTTTCAATGACAGGTTTCATTGTTAATGTGCTAACTGGCTAACTAGCGTCTTGAATCTGTCCTGTTGGTTTCTCTTTATTAATGATGAATACAGACCACCGCTGCCTGCTGCCATGGAGAGTTTTTTTTTTCTTTTACACATACGCACAGCGCATGTTCAAGTTGGCTTGACTGTAGTCTTTGCAGTGTGTTGAAGCGCAACTTTTTGGATGAGACACAGGTGACGTTAGGCGATACAACAGTCAGACTTCATCGTCACTAGTTCTTTGATGTTGATTTGGTTTGTGTGGGCGTTTAAAGTGGATGGTTTAGTAGATATGAACCAAACCACAAAGTGACCACATAGTGCTGCTATTGGGTCCAGATTGACAAAAACTTTCCACTTGTTCTTTAGTTCATAACTTCCTTGGTAGAGGTTATGATGCTACTTTAAATGGAAACAGCAGTAGCTCTTACGTGATGCTGTTCTGGTGAAGGGTGTCTAGCTCGTTGCTGTCCTCCTCAGTGGCTTTCTTGTCCAGGTTGCGGAAGTGTTGCATGGCTGACATGCTGCCTTTGGAGGTCTGCTTGGGGATGTCCAGCTTCTTCACAAACTCCAGAGCACTTGGACCTTTATAGGTGAACTGGTAGGGGCAACAGTCATGACCCTGACAGAAAAGAGAGTGTGGATGTAAGTACAAATAATCATATCATTATTCAAGTTCAAATTATGATGGTGCTCAGGGCCTTCGAGTTGCATTGTGCAACTTGACATCCCAAGTTACTGCAAGAGTTAAACTTTGAGGTGTTGATTAAAGGTCTTATTTACAACATTTTCTTGTAGAGGAATATTTAAAGAAAAATATATTTATAGAGCTTTTAGAAAGGTGCAGGATAAAAGTATTAATTTTCTTTACAAAAAATAATATGATTGTAAATTAATCATTAAAAAAACTGATAGGTCAAAAATGAATGTTTTGTCAAATCTTTGTATAAGATGTCTGATGTTTGGTTACCGCTTCCAACAAGGCTTATGAGCCACTAGTATAAAGTCACTGGTATCGCACTGTATCTCTCTGTTATCAGTGATCAAAAATCTTGACAAGTTCAGTTAGTGTGGGAAAAAAAAGAAAAATGACAGAGTTTGAAGTGCCCTGCTTCACCCGGGTACCAATTCCAAGTGCTCAGTGACAAAAGGAGGAGCAAGACCAGGGTGAATGTTGGCTCAAGTTTTGCTGGTTGAAGTCAGCATTGTTGCTGTTACACAGGTTAGACACAGCGCTGTCAGTTTAACATTGACGGTACTGGGTTAGCATGAGCAAACACAGCAGCAGCCACTAACATCTGGACCTCACAGGAGTGGACCTCACAGTCCTGCAGCAGTAGTCTCTTAGCAGAGGTGGAGGGACCACGGGGATCTTATGATAAACAGAGAGAGAGTAGGGCACAAGAATAAGGTTACTATGAGCTAGTACCGGAAATCAGAGGTGAAAAAAGAAAAGGGTTGTAGCCTAGTGTTATAACACAGCATTTTCTTTCCTAGGCTATGATTTAAATCAGTGGCCTTTCTCCCTCCTAAATATTATAAGACATAAAACCAGTAACCACGTTTCTCAACAGTGTGATGCAAAAATGTGTCACGGGAAAAGAGAATATCCACATGCAAATATTCCGAATGATAACTTTGCACCGGGATCCAGCACAAATATCCACATTGCCGTGTTCAGTGTTCTGCAAGTTCTGTGAATGAGGCCCAGTGAGTGCCCACTCCACCCAACAAAAACCTATCCAGAAAATGTTTAAGGGGTTAACATTATTACACAGTGCATAAACCAATGGGATCTCAGACGGTCTGTCTGCAGTTTGATGCTGAGCAGGTAGTGTACAGTGCATTCATCAGAGCGTTTTACTGAAAACAGTTGCTGCTGCTGCTGCTGCTGCTGCTGCTCCTGGAAACTATGCAAAAAGATGCTCCAAAGTTCTGTAGAATTGAGGAGACCTGCAGAGGTGGTGACATTTCTCTCCAGGGTTCATCATTATGAAGGAAATCTGTTCACATTGTACATAATCATTTGATCTTTTGTACATATATATATATATATATACACACACACACACACACACACACACACACACACACACACGCACACACACACAGAGCAGGTGATAGTTACCGCAGCAACAATCTCAGTGGGGCTGACATAGAGCACACTCAGAAGTGGCAGATGGTCAGTGGTCAGCTGGGTTACCCTGGATGAACAGAGGTCAGAAAGATGGCAGTGATATGTTATCAACAGCCATGACATCAAATTAATTTATGTTCAAGTACTGGAGCCATGAAGTGCTGCTTGCCTGGTGACACACACTGATCCACTTCATTAAAAAATTAATTATTTACTTAAAGCTCCAGTGTGTAGGATTTAGAGGGATTTATTGGCAGAAATAGAATATGATATAGTAAGTATGTTTTATTTAGTGTATGACTGACCTGAAAATAAGAATCATTGTATTTTTGTTTCCTTAGAATAAGCTGTTTAATCTACATATGTTCTCATCTACGGAGATTGCTATGTTGCACCGGCATGTTTCCACAGTAGCCCACAAAGGACAAACCAAACACTGGCTCTAGATACAGCCATCCGTGTTTTTGCATTTTTTTGTTTTCATATTTTCATGGTTTCACGTTTTTGCGTCAGCCACTGTAGTAACTACATTATTCAATGTTTTTACTGGTTCAAATCACCTGGAGGAGAGGAAGAGACCTCTGTGGATAATTCAGTTCACAGTAAAAGCCGGGGAGATGGTGTGAGATGTTTTTGCTGGTTGCAATCTGCAATTCACTGCGAGATGCCAACAAATCACCCTAAATCTTACACACTGAACTTTAAATCTCTGTTTCAGCTTAATATTAATACCGATCATACTGATGGAATAAGTGGCTTGGCAGATGTACTCACTCTTTCCCCTGAGCAGCGTCAGCCACAGTGATGCTGCTGTTGTGGGCCACCCAGGCCAGCTGGTCTCCACTGGGAGAGAAGGAGACATTGTGCACCCATCCTCCACAGTCCTTATGCTCCAGCAGCACCTCCCCAAATGGCATTTTGGCCCCCCAGGCAGTGGGTCCAGGCTTCTCCTCGATGTCCTTGATGTAAGCTGAGAAAACCCTGAGAAGCACAGAAGTTCTGTTATAGTCAATCAGCATCGGGACCCAGATGACAAAGATATTATTAAATATATAGATATAAAGATATAGATATATAAATTATATAATTTAAGCCATATAACTAAAGCTGCACTAATCAATATCAATATATATCAACTCCAGATAAATGTTAATGTTGCTCTGTGTTGACTAGATGCGTAAAAAAGGCAACTGTTTGACAACAAGTTTGCCATTATGACTTTATAACTTAACAATATTTTTAAATATGCATATATGCAGCTTGAAGAGGGGAAAGTAATGTATTAATGCAGCTTTAAATTGATAAATCTTTTAAAAGGTATTCAGCATTATTAAATATTTTCCTATGTTCATAATGACACAAACACTACTGACAAAAATCTGCTAAAGGCTCACACTTTGTTTATACACAAGCAGTGTTAAGAAACATTTTTTCTTTTTATTGTTTATTCAGCACATATTACCAATGGAGAAAAACACTCATCAAAAGGAAATGCAGGGAATGGTGTAGTGTAGGGGTTTAGGCAACTGAAGCATGTGGTTGGGTTTAGAAAAAAAGAACAGGGTTTGGCTTTACAATCTTGCTGGAAGCAAACACCAGCCTTGCAGGTGAAGGTTGGTTGTTGTTGGACCCATCCACCTGCCACATTGGGATTTCCACCCTTATAACTTCCATTGTTGTCAGACCGCGTTTCCCCTGATGACGTCGGCTGCTGTTATAACATAAAATAAGAGATAAAAAAATAATGGCGACCAGCCACATATCTTGCTATTGTGAAAGGACGGCTTTTGTGGTCAGTGTCGTATGCTGGAAAACGGTGAACAAGCTCTGGTACTCGACGACTTTGGAGTGAGACCAGGTTGCCCCGTGCATAGGTTGTAGAACTAAGACTCCAGTCTGGTTCCCTTCCTTAATATCTCAGTTTTGGTAGTTGTGTCACCTGCAGTGGAGGTCTGCAGACCCAGCTGCCAGTAGGATGTTGTTGGGATGCCAGTCCAGACTCAAGACTGTGGAACGAATGGCCTTCTTGATGTGCTTACTCAGCCACCTGAAAGGGAAAGAGAATGGTAAAAAGCCTGCTACTCAATGTGCTTGGCAAATATCATGGCATCAGGAAAGGGTAAGAGATATTCATTCATTCATTCATTCATCTTCTAACCGCTTCATCCTCTTGAGGGTCGCGGGGGGGCTGGCGGGGGGGCTGGAGCCTATCCCAGCTGACATCGGGCGAGAGGCAGGGTACACCCTGGACAGGTCTGACACATAGACAAACAACCATTCACGCTCACATTCACACCTAGGGACAATTTAGAGTTATCAATTAACCTAGTCCCCAATCTGCATGTCTTTGGGGGAAGCCGGAGTGCCCGGAGAGAACCCACGCTGACACGGGGAGAACATGCAAACTCCGCACAGAAGGGCTCCCACACCCAGGATGGAACCGGCAACCCTCTTGCTGTGAGGCGACAGTGCTAACCACCACACCACCGTGCCGCCCCGGTAAGAGATATTATGTAAAAAAAAAAATGTGTTTGTGTTTTTCTACTTGCAGCACATTTCTGTGCATTTCTGCATATTACCATAGTTGTCTGACTTCTGATCTCTTTGTCTGTTGACTTACTGACAGACATCACCAATCTTATAGGCTTTGACATATAGACTGTATAAAAGAAGTGGATGTAATCACTGTGACATCATCCATTGGTTTGTGGATCACTGTTTTTAAGCCTAAAGTTTGGCACTTTGGCCATTGCCATCTTGTATTTTTTTTAACCAAAAGTGAGCATAGTTGGACAAGAGGGTGGAGCTGTGGTGGAGTGAGGGGTACAAACTACCACAAGGTAACCACGCCTGAAAGCGTACCACGCTCTACTCTATTTTTGTCTAAATCGGACTATAATTTACAAAATGACTACCATGTTGTGTTGAAGAAGACTTAGAACTAGTGAGTAAGTAAGTAAGAGGAAGGGTCATTTTCTCATTGACTTCTATACCATTGGACTTATTTTTGCAACCAGTGGAATCGGCTTATTGGCCATTAGAAAGAATGGCCAATAAGCCGTTTAAGGCAATTCCACATTGGTTTCACTTTTCGGAACATGAGATAACCCCTTGCTCCACCATTGATTTTAATAGTCTTGGCCTTCATGTATGTTTCATGCACAAAAAACAAATAGTTTTGAGTTGATCATGGACTGCTCACCAGTCGTTCTCCTTCTCAAAATAGCAGACAGAAATGATGCGAGCTCCGCTGCCCAGGGCAAACTTGTTCTCAAGTGGTGACCACTTCACACAGGTGGCTGCACGGTTAATGCGCACCAGGACCAGGGTGGGCTTCCACACATTATCTTTCAGAGTCCACACGTAGGCATTGCGGTCAGAGGCACATGTGACAATGCGGTTGGTCTCTGGAGCCCAGTCAATGCCTGTGGACATAATTATGAGGCTCTATTTAAGTGTCAAAGCCATGATGAATGATGAAACGCTACCTACTAGGAAATACCGCATATTCCACCTTTACTTCTGATCATATATATTACTTTGGATGTCAAAAACAGTTCCATTTATTCAGGCACATTCAAAACAGAAACGTGTGTACTAAAGTGTGTATATTAATACCACCATGTGGCAAAATAATTAAATTTGAACTCTAATGTATCATTACTCTGTGCAGTAAGGTGGGATAGTCTTTAATGGGATTACCTAAACTCAAGTCAAATCAAATAAAATCAAAGAACTATAACACTTCTGTGGTGTTGCTTTGAACTCTTTTCAACTTTCCCCCATTAAACATGAATACAACGTTATATATACTCTTGTCTCCTAGAAGTTGCATTTGAATAATACTTACTTCACTCACTACATCATTTTATCCTATTAGACATTTGTGTGAGGTTTTGTCATAATTACTGTATGAATTATTGAATTATGGCTAAAAAACATGTCATTTAAGGTCACAATGACCTTGACCTTTGATCACCTTATTCTAATCAGTTCATCATTGAGTCCGAGTGGACGTTTGTGCCAAATTTTAGGAAATTTCCTGTCGGCCTTCTTGAGATAACGCGTTCACAAGAAGATGGCTGGGTCACAGTGACCTTTGACCACCAAATTCTAATCAGTTCATCGTTAAGTTGAAGTGGACACGTGGGAGCTGAGGTTGCGAGAATGCGACAGAGACATTGTTCATATGTCTCTTAGTTTCTCACTGTGATGCTGCTAAACAAGACATATCTATTTATCCTTTGGTCACTGTTGGCTTATGTACTGTGAGTTAAAGTACCTGTGATTCGTCCACTGTGCTCAGTCAGCTCATGGATCTTGACCCATTCTTTGGCTTTCCTCTCATAGATGTTCACCACATTGTTGTTAGGACTCACTGCAATCTCTGTGAAGGCATATGTGTGCACAAATGTGAGACAATGTAACCACTTAATGTTAGCAGTACAATAACCCATTGGTAGTAGAGAAAAGGCCAATGCGTTACCACATTGAGGTTTATTCTCTGTGGGAAAACATCCTCAGGACTCTGACTAAATGATCTACAGTTGTAATGCACATGATAATATGTATCTTAATGAAACTACTGATAATGTTTGTCTGCTTTCTATGATTCAATAGTTCATATCAAATCAGATCAAACTTTATTTGTATAGCACTTTTCATACATTAAAAATGCAGCACAAAGTGCTTCACAGAATAAAAACATACAACAAAAATATTACATACATATTGAAAACCCACCCCTCCCACCCCCACATATAAACACACACACACAGTCAATATAGTCAATATAGTAACATGGGCACTGAGGAACCAGGTGAGGAAAGAACCACCTATGGGGAGCTCATCCACACTGAGAGGTGTTACAGCCTACGGCCAAAGGGAGCACCGCCACAGAGACCACCCCAACCCAGACAGACCGGGATAGACTCCACACATGGTGCAGCGCCTCCCAGTCCTCCAGACCTGAGGGATCTCCAGGACGACGTCCCCACGGGCAGACCGGACACACCCCTCCATGTGGAGGCCCCCCATGAGGAAACACTGGAGCTAAAAACTAAAAGACTAAAAGACTAAAAGGCAATATGATAAGATAAAACAAGTATGAGATAAAATATTGATAAAATGCATAAAAATGTAAGGATTTAGAAAAAAATAAAGACTTAAAGATTAAAATAATATTAATAATAAATAAATAAATGAAGATTAAGAAATCTAATAATAATGATAAATAATAATAAAATGCATAAAGATTTAAAAATAAATCATTTAAAAGCATTAGAAATTGAAATAACATATAATATAAGAATTAAAAGAGTAAAAGAAATCAGTTAAAAGCCAAACTAAAATAAACATATTAAAGTTCAGTATGTTTAATTCATGATCATTCAAATAGAAATGATTCATCCTCTGAGGAGCATGAACATACTCTGCAAATTTGATATACAGCACATTAGATTTTGATATTTACTGTGTACAAGTGGAAAGTTAGTCCTGATTCCACAAGAGAAAAGTTCAGGGGTCGCCAACAGCATATGGATGGATTACCATGAAATTTGGTTCAGACATTTTTGGTCACCAGAGGATGACTTAAAATAACTTTGATGACCCTTGGAGTTAACATCTAGAACCATCAGGTCAAAATTTTAATTTGGTTTATGGCCAACTTCCTGCTAAAGTAATGACATTCCCATAAGCCTCAGTTGTACTTTTGGTTAATGCATGCTGACATACTAAACTAAGATTGCAAACATGGGAGCTATTTTACCAACTTATCAACTCTGTCATAAGGTGCATGTTAGCATTCTGTCACTAGCAGTCCTGTGTTTAAGTATGGCCTCAGAGAGCTGCTATGGTTTTAGACCCGTAAAGAGAAACATTGTTGAGGAACAAAATCCATCAGCAAACTTACTGACTGACACTGAAAATAAAATATTGTATGTGACTTTTGTTTTCACACTGGAGCTTCACATTTTTTTGACAATTTAGTGTAGTGTTGCACGGTATACCGGTACTAAAATAGTACCGCGGTACTAGAGTATTCCAAACGGTACTATACTGCATTCGGAAAATACCGGTACTTTGAAATTGATTCAATTCATTAATTTAGTTAATTTATTTTACTCATTTATGCACACAAACGCCTTTCTTGCTCCTATTGGAGCACAGATTGCGCAAGTGGTGTGTATGACAACACCTGTATCAACATTCCCAGCTGGCGCACGTGAAAAAAGGCAAGAGAAAGTCTGAATCGCAAAGGGAGACAACACGAGACAACACAAACTTGGTGGAACATTTGAGTTACCAAACCGTGACGTCCATACCGAGGTACTTACCGAACCATGATTTTTTTGGTACCGTTACACCCCTACTATTTATTGTTCTAAAGGTTTGTATCCAAAAGGACTTTTCCTTAGGAAAAGTACCGAAGAGTATCGAAAAGTATCGAAATTCATATTGGTATTGGTACCGAAACAAAGATTTTGGTATCGTGACAACACTAATTTAGTGGCAAACAGCAGAAATGACCCCGGGGCCATTCCTGCTTGAAACATAAAAAGGCTTAGTGTAAAGTGTGTAGAACAAGTCCTCTGCACTGTAGTGTTTACCAATGATTTGTTTACATGGACATGTATAACCCGTTTATGATCTTGTTAATGTTTTTGGAGTATCCTGTAAACCTGAAGATGCTATCTGGAGTACTAGAAGAAAAAAACAAAGGACACTGTTGCATGTATACACTTTATTGTGCTTATTGAGATCCGCTGACTACTTGCGTAGGTGCAACTTCAGCCAAGTGATGTAACATAAATACAAAAAGTGACAGGAGCAAGTCTCAATTCTGGAGTGATGAAGACACAGAGTTTTGTCTTTCAGTAATGAAACAGGCTGCATATCTTCATCCACTGCTCAAATGTCCTACGCAGTGGCAGTGGCACTCAGTACATTTACATGCACAGTTAAGTGGAGCTAAGGTTATAGTTCAACTAGGCCATTAAATTGGACCACTGTCCTTGTTCCAGTATACAAGCACGGGATGGAATGGATTTATTAACCAAAGTATGTCAGACTTCGCTACGATAGGTGGCTATATGCCCCTTTTCAGCTTGCTAGTATTGGACCTTTTCCAGTTGACCTATTACGTCACAGACCAAACAACTGACAAACAAGTTAGCTATGTTAGCTAGTGGCAAACTATTACCATGGTGGACAACTTTACAGCTCTGTACATTTCATCCGTCCAAAAATGCGCAGCTCCGGATGTAGATTTTGCCATATTGTTACCGGCTTCTTCTTCTGTTATGCTATTCAACTTCTGGGTCAAAGCCCAGGGCGGAAACTGTGGAGCATGCACAGAGCACCTACGCCAGTTTGGGTCCGATTGGCTGTATAAATGCAGAAGGAATTCCACTACCAACCATATTATCTGGGTGTGTTAGTCTGACTTTGAGAAATCTGATTTAGTACTATTTCAGTTGGACTAACATGTTTTAGTGTAACATATTTTAAAAGTTCGATTTTAGTCGGACTGACAATAAACTGATTTTCTCTAATGTCATGTAAATGCACTGAGTGACAGTGACAGGCTGACACTGGTCAAAGTGGAGGACATTATAATAAGAGTAGCATAGCTGCTGTAAGGAATAACATTTGGTGAATAAGTATGTAGTGTGTGTGTGTGTGTGTGTGTGTGTGTGGGTGTCTGTGTGTGTGTGTGTGTGTGTGAGGTTGAGAGGGAGATTGAAAGAGAGAGATGGTGGATGCGCTCAGAGCAGACAGCTGTTGGTGATTGCCGCAGTAAAGAAATGATCAGTTGTCAGGTGGTAGTAAATGTACAGTGTAACGTTTAATATTTCCTGTCACACTCATCTCCCATTGTTGGTGTTGTGTTGATATGTAACCCTTACCATCGAGGGGAGCGCTACACATTGACAGGAGGGAAACACTATTCGATGGGAAAACACATATCAGTACAATACCAGTTTGTTTTTGTAAACATCACAGAGACTTGCACAAATAGACTGCAGTAATCAGTAACAAGGTTACTAGTAATTTTCAAGTTCAATGAAAAATATGAATGATGAATAATATGAATAACCTGATTTCTCTGTGCTAATGTAAACACCATATCTGGAATATGATCATAACCGGGATAAGCCTTATAAAAGGGTTATTCATGTCCATGTAAATGCACCCAATAAATCAAATGCCGAGTACAAAAACAGCAACAGACATCCTGCAACTAGTGTGCAGTCAGACGCATGCAGTAAAGCTCTTTGAATCCATTTCCTGTATTGCTAATCATATTCCCTGCGGTTCTCCAGGCAACAACATTAATGCAATCAGAGAAGGGAGAAAATGTATCAGGAGTCTACACTGCAAGCATGGCCCCACCCTGTACTGAACAAGTTATGGAGAAAGAATACGCAGTACTGCACACAGGCGTACATAATTATGTATGTGTTACTCTGTGTGTGCTGTTTCACCTACGGGTTCTGTCTTTGTTCCAGGTGTGGCAGGAGAGTGGCTCCAGGCCAAAACTGTACAGCGACATGTCTGAGCAGAGGCAGGAGAGGCTGCTGGAATGTAGCTGCTGTTAGCTCTGGTTTGCAGATGTGTTGCTGCAGGTCCAGGGGTAAGATCAGGGAGGAGGACAGGGAAACATTTGGTAGAGAAACATGAGTTTTACAGCGCACAGCTCATTTGTTGTATTTGGATTGAAAAACAATGTATATATATATATATAAGTAAGTGGTATTAGACTCTCATACTCCTAATTAATTATAAAACCCTGCGTTAAACTAACACCAGGTTGATGTTATTTATTGTGATGCATACTTGGAAATTTGGTCCTTAGAAAGTGGGAACATCCTATTTATGGGCAAACTTACACAATGCATGTATGAGTTTACAGTCTGCAACAATTCTCCCTCAACTCACTGTTAGCTATGTGAGAAATTACTGTGAGATAACACAACACCTTTACCAGGTGTGGTGCACACTATGCAAACACACTTAAACTGTTACGCCTTTCTTCTCTGCATTGTAACAGTAACCTGATCCTGAGTGGAAGAAACAAACATCAAAGATCAGTTTGTTACAGTCAGTTTCTCACAAGTTGAGAGGTTTTGAGCCTCAGACTGGTACATAGAAGTACATTCCAAGTGTTACTTTTGGGTTTGTATTTGTCCTTGCCCTGCCTTATCAAACACACAGTGCGAGATTGGAATGTTTGTAATGGAATAATACTTTTTCTTAATAGCTGTATGGTCCAGATGGAAAGCATTAACAAGTTTTACAAGTGATCAAAAACTGAGTAAGCTGATGAGCCATGATAAAAACAAAGAGAGCTGAGGTCATTACTTACCTTTGCTGTGTATATGTAGTCAGGTTGAATTTGTGGTAGTGGTTTGAGGTTTGAGGCTGTATTCGTGGACTCTGGGCAGTCGACACGAATAGAGCTATGTAGTCTGAGTAGAAGAAGGAAGTGACTGTGGTATGACTGAGGGGAGTGAAAGAAAGGTGGGTGTGTCTGTTTAGCTGCTGAGCAAGCATCTTCTCTAGAGGAGTTTTGTAGGGATAAACCACCACAATCTCTAGTTGGTAGAGACATAGGTGATATAAAAACACCAATACATACAAAACAACTGCCTTTAGATGTGTGTGCATGTCGTGTGTATATAGAGACAATTTTCTCAATAAAAAGGTCACCAAGTAGTGACAAATGCCCAATATAATATAGCTTTTTTATGTCAAACCAACCATCCAAACTCAAAGACATTCAATTTACAATGATATTAAAACGTGAAAAACTGGAAACAGCAGATGCTTGGTATTTCTGTTTGAAAATTGATTGAAACAGTCAATAATCAAAATAACTGTCAGTTAATGATTGATCGTCTTCCTGACTTAACGAACAGAAAAGAACACAACACACAGACAAAAAGTTAGAAATAGTCTAACACAAAAAGTTGTGAACTTAAAGGAGAAATTTGTATACAGTACACTGTGACTAAAATCGTAGGCCTGCCATGATTCTACAGTGGGGTGAACACTGGTTAAATGGGACAATGGTTTACGTGGGACATTTAAGCTTTATCATTTTTATCTGTTATACTCCCATTACCTAAAATCAACATTGTGGTTCTGTGGATATGACATCACTTCCAGGGGTGTGGCACCCCATATTCAGGGATGCATGATAATATTGGCACCTCATCAGTATCGGCTGATACTGGCTTTATGAAATATTGGAATTGGCTAACACGCTATTCCTTATTTGGCAAAATGAATTAATATTACATACACTGAAAAGCATTCTATTTCATGTCTCCATCTGCTGGTGGTCCATCACAATAAGAGTATGCATGTATAATATGATGTCAATTCTACTACAGAAGAGACTTGATGATCACTAAAATTAGCTAGGGAAAAAAGAGGATATATCAATATCAATATCGATTTTTGGCCAAATAAGTTGTTATATATCGGCATATCGGATGTCGGCAAAAAATCCAATATCGTGCATCCCTATTATTTAGAAATCTTGCAGTGAATCGGTGGAAAGTAAAATGAAATAGCTTTAAATAATGTTAAGGTTAAAAAAAAAAAGTAAAACAATGGATGGCTTGTAATTGTTATATATTTTGTTACGGGATGTAATGGTGAATCAGAATTCAAATTACCACGTTCATATTAATCTTCTTTTTTAAAAATGCAATTTTGACACAGTCTCAGTTTCTAGTAGCATATTGTTAAAGTGAGACAGTGTGTTACTGGCAAAGTGGGACAGCCGATCAATTCACTTTAATGGGGGAATTGCACTCCCTTGTTATGTGTCCCTCATAAATGTAGCTAGCTAGCTAGATATTTCAACAAGGATTTACTTAAAACCCAATCTGGAAATCCATCGGTAAACAAAAAAAAAAAAAAAAAAAAAATTCTTCCTTTATGTAAATTGTAGAATCTGTCGTGAGAGATTACTTAAAACCTAACCAGTGATGAACAGTTTTCATGTATTGCCTCAAAAACAAACAAAGCCTGCCATAAACACACCCCCACCCCCCCCCCCCCACACACACACACATACACACACACACACACACACACACACTACATACTTATTCACCAAATGTTATTCCAAGACCAACAAACCAATACAAACAATCAATACAAAATATCAAGAGATATGGAGGGTAAAGCTTAGATGGCCGGGACATATTCAATATTTGCAAAGCCAGATGTGATGAAAGTGATCCCAAGAAGGCCAAGGATTGGTCCATGTGTGTGGATTTTTTTTTTAATTACGACAAATAACATACACAACATAAAGCAACACACAGTTATGTATTGTATATGTGTACAACACACGGTACACATATACATAACTGGGGGTCTCGTGGTCATGGCTAAGCCTCCCTCTGGCCACTAATTCAGACTGACCATTAGCATGTTAACTTATTACCCCAAACAATATACTGTATATACATACAACACATATACAATACATACACCCACACAAATAATTCTTCATAAGCGTAATGTGGTCCTGACTGGGCAAAAACTGATCTACCAGGCACAGACCCAGCACCAAAGCAGGGGCAGGAGGTGGGCATTTCATAGGCCCAGTCTAGCCCCCCCTGTGTCAGTCGAAAGGTGCTATTTGTGACTCCGGGCCCAGCTCTGCCACTGATTGGCCAGTCTGACATTCTTCATAATACATATAGAACGTTAGTGAAACGCATAGGCCTAACAGAAACATGCGTTCGTTTGGGGACAAGTTAGTGGTCACGTTACTTGTTCCACAGGCGAAGGACCCCGGACACATCTACAGTACACTAACAGTTACAGTTTAAAAGGAGACTTCGACAGCTTTAGACAAGTTTACATTGGTCACCGATCAATGCGGGCATCTAAGAGGAAGTGACAATGGTGGCTCATGGGAATCCAAAACGTTATTGCAAGGGAATGCACAACTATTGCGAGGGGACGTCAGTCCAAAAAAATCTCCCGAATTGACCTTTAAGGGGCTCCGTATTAAACTATTACAGTAGAATAGTAACATATGAAGGGCTAAGCTTATTAACACAGTAATTAAAGTAATTAAAATGACGCAAAAAGTAAATTATCAGAAAGTGTTCACCCTATTTCTGTATGCAATTTGACGTTTAATATTTAGACGTTTCTTAATAGTGTAAATTATTTTTTAAGAGAGGGGACACTTTTATTGTGAAAAATAAAGGCGGAAGTGGTGGTCCTCTGCTGTCAAGAAGGAAAAACAATATCATTTCATACTCGGTGAGTATTTTCTTGTTGTTTGTAACGTGTATAGTTAGTTGTCGCTTTCTTGCGGATGCATTCGTTCAAAGCCTGTCACTTCTTGTTGCTGTCTGCAAGAGTGTGTTTTCATCATTGTTTGATACGGAACTGTGGGTGCTAACAGTTAGCTCGCTCAGCTAGTTTAAGTGGTTGGTAACGTTATTCAGTTTGGCTAATCCCTTAATCATCATTCGTAAATCCTCTGGTGTTAAGACAGTAGATTTTCATTAGCTTCCCACTGACTCGCGTTTAATTTAAAGCTAACAACTGGCAGCTACGCACTCTTGTTAACTAACAAAAATTTAGCACGTTACATTTATCTACTCAACTAGTTAGCTAACCGTTAAGTTACTGTAACCATACAGTAACTAACCATGTAACGTTAGAGATACCTGCTTTTTTTTTTACTAACGTAAAGTAAGTAATTCTGTCATTTCTCAAACTTCAGATTAAGTCACATGTAAGGGGAATAACATTTTAACAAGTTTGCCTAACCTCACGAATGCTAGTAGTAGTTATTCACTCAGAATGTGAAATTAGGGACATTAAAGTTCACCCTAGCTTACCTTACTTTGGTAAATTGAACCGATCATAACGTTTAACCTTAATCCCAATCTCCTGCAGAGGAGGGGAGTCGTCCTGACAGTTTCCTTATATTTGAATTTATACACACCTAAATGAGACTACGGAATGTCTACAGAGCCCCTCCAAAAAAGGTGTTTAATTTACATCTGCTTTGAAGGATTAATTGACAGGCTAGTTAGCCATTAGAAATACACAGTAGGTGGGACTTAGCAAAGATAAAAATATAAAACTATGGCATAAATATTTGAGCAATATAGAATTGTGGTAGAAATATTAAATGATTTGGAATCTTCTTAACATTCTTCAATGTGTGAATCAAAGTCAAACATTGACATAGTTTTCACATTAAATGGAGTATTGCTTGTTCCTCATATGAAAGGCTAAAGGGACTCAGAGAAGCTTTGAAATCCTGTTATGTGACATTATCTGTTAGATACACTTTATGGACACCACAACTGTCTGCTGTTTTGCACATACAATCACTTGCACTAGATGTGCTCCCTTTATCCACTGCTCATTTTCATTCACTGCTGCTCATTATTATCCACTTC
Source organism: Epinephelus moara (assembly GCF_006386435.1). NCBI lineage: Eukaryota > Metazoa > Chordata > Actinopteri > Perciformes > Serranidae > Epinephelus > Epinephelus moara. Next base: position 3,925,071 of record NC_065523.1, on the reverse strand, counting down.
CTATTATTTTCATTATTATTATTATTATTGTTATTGTTATTTATCGCCGACTCTTGGATTTTTGTACTTATTTGCATGCCTAGCTATTTAAGTTTTTTAAGTCTAATTTTGAAATCTTTAATCTGACTCTTTTTCCTTGACTGCTGTAACACTGGAATTTCTCAATTATGGGATCAATAAAGGTGTATCTTATCTCATCTTATCTCATCTTATCTTATCTTATCTTATCTTATCTTATATTAATGAGAATGAAAAGTGAGAAAGGGCTGTGGATTTGTCCTCTTCATACTTGGCATGCTATTTGTAAATTTCAGTTGGTAAACCACTCAAGTCCATCGGTAAAATTTCACTGCAGTTGCATGCCAGTTTAGGATGGCAGGAGACAGTGTCCTAATTCATCAGTGTGTTTCCTTTTCATCTCCTTTAAAGTTGCTAGACAAAGATGGCATCAAGCAGTGCAAGCAGCGAGGAGGAGCGGAGCCTCAGAGAGTGTGAGCAATATGTTCAGAAACACAACATCCAGCAACTGCTCAAGAACTGCATTATCCAGCTGTGCACAGCCCAGCCTGAGCGGCCCATGGCCTTTCTCAGAGACTACTTCGAAAGACTGGAAAAGGTGAATGCTGACAACTGTGACAGCATCTCTTTGATACTGGTGCTATGTGCAAACCTGATTTACTGTGAATATGAAATATAACAATAATTATTAATCTAGGTTGATTGGCCCATCATTACTAAAGTTTCTGAGAATTCAGGCTTTCTGGTGTTGTGTACCTGTTGCCCAGCAGGAAGAGGTCCAGCAGATGGCTTCGCATCGTAAATCTAGCTCGCGGTCAGACTCCCGTGAGGATGAAGTTTCTCCACCCATAAACCCTGTGATGACGGGTCGAAGCCGGAGAGGAGCCATCAGTGCTGAGGTGTACACTGAGGAAGATGCTGCCTCCTACGTTAGAAAGGTCTGTGGTGGTACCTTGTTTCCATGTTTTTCTTTTTTTTTTTAACTGCATATCTTTTTTTCTTTTTTTTTTTAACTGCATATCTTTTTTTCTTTTTTTTTTTAACCCGATACACAGCTTTGTGCGGGTTACTTATTCGGTACCCACAGGTACTAGAACCAGTGCAGGACTCTGATCTGACATACTGGACACTACAGAGGGTAAATCTAGGGTTGATGATGTCATATACAACATAACATTACTAAAATTACATAAAGGCTAGACATACAAGCTGTCTGTCTAGTGGTGCGCCGCTGCTAATTGCGTATAGGGGAAACACTGATATAAAATCAATATCTGGAAACAAATCTTAACTGTCAAAATAAATATTTCTGACTACTTTCAAACTACTTCAAGCAGCTGCCACTGCCTGCAGGTAGAGAGAGGAGGGAGGGGGTGGTTTGTCTCAGCCAGCAGCTGAAGTTTACAAGAATTTGCCAAATTTTAAGCTTTGTGGCTAACTAAGATAAACAGACTGCACACAGACAGCTTTCATTTTAGCGTGTTCTGAACAAGCTGTTTGTTTACTTAACAAGCATGCTGTAGTCACTGGTCATAAAAAAACATGCACAGGGAAATATCGCTGTTTATGCTGAAATATGTTGCACATTTGTGCTTGTTGAACAAGTGGTACTTATTACCTCCGACAAGGATGTTATGTTTTTTGGCATTTTAACTCGTGAAGGTTTTATTGCACTTAGAATCACGTTTACCGCTTATCTCCAGGTGGACTCATCTCGCCTCCTTTCCCCTGCAGCATCTACACAAGCTCCACCTGCCGTCTCACTCTAGAGAGAGAGAGAGAGACAGACAGACAGACAGACAGACAGACAGACAGAGCTTGTTGCGCTGCAGGGAAAAAAACTCTGCAACCATCGGCAACTATCAGAGCCTGTTTTCACTGATAACGATAGTTTGGAAAACGTCTTATCAGCGCAGATTAATCGGCCAAACCGATTAATCAGTCGACCTCTAGTCTTAATATTTACTGAAATGTACCACAAGAATCTTAACAAGATTTTTTTTCACCCAAGGTCATCCCAAAAGACTACAAAACCATGGCTGCCCTGGCCAAAGCCATGGAGAAGAATGTGCTGTTTGCCCACTTGGATGACAATGAGAGAAGGTAATGGTACCCATCAGTTGAATAGTTTAACAGTCCTTTTCAATGCATTTCCAGCTAATGATTCTTTTTTCTGCCCCTCCAGTGACATTTTTGATGCCATGTTTTCTGTCAACTACATTGCCGGAGAAACAGTCATTCAACAAGGTGACAGTATTTTAACAGCATTTTACATGGAGATGTATGTGTGTGTGTTGTATTTTTCTTGTGTTCATTCTTTCACGGGACTCTTTGTTGCTCCTGTTCCAGGTGATGAGGGAGACAACTTCTATGTTATTGACCAGGGCGAGATGGATGTAAGATGTTTCTCTTGTTTTTTGTGCAGTCCCTGGAAAACATCAGCTGGTGTTATTACAGATTTGAAAAATTATCTTTAGCTTTACTACTTTGGCTAGTTGTGCCTTAGTGGTTCAGTAGAGGAAACATTAAGGGATAACTATCAAGAGTAACACCACTAAAACCAACAATGAATAAATTCTACTAAGAACCAGGGGTGGGGTGCAAACTTGTCACCTTTTGTCAAAAAAACCCATTGTTTTGAATACATATAGGTCATTTGACAGATTCATATAGATCCAATGAGTTTTTGAAAAGACAGGATTGGGGGGGGGGGGGGCGGCGGCAGCGGCGGGCGGGGGTCTGGGGTCTGGGTCTGGGTCTGGGTCTCTGAGAACAGAGTCACAGGTAGTTAAATGAGTTCAGTTTTTTTTCTGCCCACATGCCTTGAGGTAAAAATCTCTTACAATGGCGTGATGATAACCTTTCTTGACTTATATGAGGATTTGTCATGCTGGGACTGCTAATTAGCCTGATTAGGTTGAGTTGTTTTGATTTAGCAAGCGCTAGCCAGTGTTTCCTTTTGTGCCTCTGCTATGAAATCTCCCCATATGCAATAAATTCTCTATCTCAACGTCAGAGTCAGGGATAAGCAAGGATTATTAACAGAACACCCAACAGTTTGAAGGCTGATCAAAAGAGCTGACCAGTAACTGTTGCTGATCATGCTACTCTGTGAACAACAAACAGTGTTCACATCATCAGGAGAGCTAGGGATCAATACGTTTCAGCCATGAATCCTTAGATGAATCGATTGTAGAGTCATGGATCGGGTATCGCGAGACTAGCAATCGGTTGACTGGCTTTAACAGTTTGCATCTCTAAAACAACGCAAGAGCCGGCGGCATGCTCCGTAGCAGGCATTACTGACAACGATAATGGATGTAA